>NC_077230.1:365398106-365578106 GCF_027887165.1 Monodelphis domestica
CAATCCCAGCAACTCTCTAGTGTGTCATTCAGCAACTGTGCCCTCAAGGATTTTCCAAGCCCCTGCGATGAGATCCCTGGGATTCTGCCATAATTTTGGTTCTCTGATTCCCACCTTGGTTTGGACTCCCCTAGAAGGTCAGAGCTAAGAGCAGATATTCCCAAGTATATGCAGAATCTAGGGAGGCAACAAGCTTCATTCAGTGGGATGTGTGCTGTTCCTCATAACTGAGCAGACCTGAAGCTTCAATGGAAGGACCAGGAGTAACTGTGGGTTGGTTATATAGATACAAGAGTCAACAGGACTCAAAAAGCTAATAAACAGGGTCATATAGGGCCCTAGGGTCAAGCAGAATTTCCAGGTATGAGGGGAAACGTGTGTATCTGACTATAAAATTGTCCACAACATACTACCTTCTACGGATGGGCATATGAGGCTGGCCCAGTCTTCCTCCTTCTTAGAGGGCAATAATAGGATATTTCATAGACTTTTAGAACATTGAGGCCAACACAGATGTATTAAATGTATAGAATAAAATACATAAGATTGCAAAGGAAACCAAAGGTTAGAGAAATAGAAAGTTTTCCCATTCAAGTTGATGGGTACCCTGAAATCTATCCACAGATGAATCTCTGATCTAATTTAATCATTTCAACTTACAGATGAGGAAACTGAAGCCAGTAGATGAAGTGACATATTTTAGATCATATAGCTAGTAAATGGCTCCTGACCAAACTCAAATCCTCTAATTCCAAATCATTCTGTTTTTTTAACCATTACTTTCCATCATAGAATCAGTACTATGTATTGGTTCTATGGCAGAAGAGCAGTAAGGGCCAGGCAAAGGGGATTAAGTGACTTGCCCAGGATCACATAGTCGAATTAGAACTCAGGACCTCCTGTCTGCAGACCTGTATCCTAGATCCTATAATATTTTGAGATGGGGCCCCCTATCCTGAAAGATGGTGGGATATCCAGATAGAGGAGTATGTGCTACCTATCTGCCTCCCTAACCCTAACATTCTTTTTTTTTTTTTAATGACTCTTTACTGGTGGACAAAAGCAAGACTTGGGATTGGAGAACTGTCCAAATCCTGACTTCATTGATTTATAGTGGACAACTCTGGCACCTTCTCCTTCACAAGATCTCTGTGCATCTTCACAGCTCTTAGCACTCTCTTCCTCTTGAAATTAATTTGTATTCAGCTAATTGTGTAAATGCTGTATCTCCCGACAACTATCCAAGTAGAATGTAACTCCTTGAGGGCAAGGACTGTTACCCGTTGTATATTTAGTGCAAAGTAAAGAACTAATAAAGTAATAACATTACTAATTATTTTATATTGGATGAGTTACTTTCTTTGGGTCTCAAAGTATTTGTGAAATGGTGATAATATTTCCTTCTTTGCCTACCTTTCACAATCAAATAGATGCAAGAGCTATGCTAATGTGAACTAATAGTCCACACAACTGGGACACAAGAAATGCTAGCTGAATGAGCCACAAGGTCAAGGGCTAAAGACTGAAGCCCTAGCTCTGCATCCAGGCTCTGTTCCTTGCTGAGTTACCTTCTCTAGGTATTTGTTCCATTATTTTTAGGATGAGGGGACTATGCTGCCTCTCCGAAGTTCCTTTCCATTCTAAATCCTAGGATTCCTGAATCCTTTGTTCCCCTCTGTGTTTCAATTTTCCCATGATTCCAGTGATGAGTTAGAATAAGACTTCTCTAAGGTCACTCCCATATCCAGCAGTCTGTGTTCTATATGGTCATTCCCAGTTCTGCCATTCTACCTCCCAAGTCCCCTTCTGGCTCTAAATCTTATTAGCCTACAGAGAAAAGGAAAGGCAAGAAAGTTGGTGATACTAACAGCATTTCTTACACATTGCTCATGTTAGTTAGGCAGCTTCCTTCTGACTGTCTGAAGTTTTTAGTTTAAATTGATTACCAGGAACTGACCTGACTCCCAATGGTCCATGCTGTGTGTGTCCTGATCAGGATCAGATCTCGCCACGGGAAGGCTACCGCAATATTTATTAGTGAGACAGGAGGAGGCAGCTTCAGGATTAATCTCCTTCTGACAGAGAGAGGAGGCCAACAAGCAGCCTGTGGAGGAGCTGGCCTTGCACAGCCTCTCTTAATTCACTTACAAAGGTTTAAGTCAACTTTCCCCAGCAGTGCTTAATTAGATGCAAAGGCAAACTTGCATCAGTGCTAGGCAACTTGCCTGAACACCTTGGAGCATGGGATAAAAAGTATGGTCTCTGGACTTGGAGTCAGAGGACCTGGAGATGGCATCTTAGCTCTCTTACTTCCTAGCTGTGTGACTTTGGACAAGTGACTTAACATCTCTGTGTCCCTGTTTCCTCCCCTGTAAAATGAGGGGATTAATGTAACTGAAGAATTTTTGGTTCCTTCTTAAGGAGGCTCTAGATCCTATAATCCACTGAGATGGGACCCCTAATCCCCAAAGAAGGTGGGATCTCCAGCTAGGGAAGCAGCAGCTTGTTATGTGATAGCCTGTCCTCTGTCTAAAGTTGTGCTGACTGGGAAGGCTTCCAGAACTAGAACATGTCCTATAAAATAAGAAGTGTCAGGTCCATGCAGCCTGGGGCACCTTATTGATGGGGAGGGATATTCTACAAAGCTCCACTCAGGGAAAATATGCCTCTACCTTCTTTTAAAACATTTTATTTATTCCCTTTGTTGTATAACATTATCTTCATTCATATATATATATATCCCTCCTCCCTTTTATCTATCTATCTATCTATCTATCTATCTATCTATCTATCTATCTGTCTGTCTGTCTGTCTGTCTGTCTATCTATCTATCTGTCTATCTATCTATCTATCTATCTATCTGAATGGAGACAATTTAAAACAAAGGGCATAGATATATATTATTCACATACACACATTTATCTCCCTTCCTCACTCCCCTACCCAGAAAGCCAATTTAGATATATGTGCACATACACACATGCATTTACGCATGTATGTAAATGTATGTATGACATATATATGTATGTGTGTGCACAATTTCTAAAACAACAATTTCAGAAGAGAACTTGTTCAACAGGATTAACCAATGTATCAACTGAGCCTCAGAGCAACATCCGATATCCACATTCCTCCCCACTGCAAAGATGTGAAGCTCATTTTTTCTTCTCTTCACGGGGACTAAGGCTAGCTGTACTAACTAGATGACATGGGTGTGTTTTGTTATTTGAGTGCCAGTGTGGCTTAGAGAGACAGTCAGGAAGACCAGTGTAAAAGTCTCCCCAGAGAGTGTACTGGATATATGACTCTACCCAAGACATTCAACTTTCTAATGCTCCAGGCAACTCTAATACTCTATGTTGAAGAAAGGTGATAGAAGGGATTTCCTCACTTGGAAGTTCCCCAGATCTTTGAAATCACAGGGGAACTCCTATTCCTATCTTTCCATGGTCATTGTGTTTAATGCTCTGCATCAGTCCATGGGAAGTTTCCAGTGCTTCTTCTCTATGTTTGTGATATTTATCATATCATAAACAACCCTAATAATATTCCATCACAATCAGGTATCCCAGCTCATTTAGCCCTTTCCCAACTTATAGCCATCTATAATGCTTCTATTTTTTGCTACAAAAGATTCCTTCTACATCAAAAAAAAAGCAGCAACAGATAGCAGTGTGCCCACAAGAAAATAAGAACTTTCAATGAAAGTCAAATAGATACGGAACCCCTAAGAAATAACTCTGGAATGACAAAAGGAAAATTTTCTGCCTAATTGTCTTTATTTTTTATCCTTTATTTATCTCATCCTTTCTCATTACCTCTTAAAATGGCCCAAGAACTTCATGGTCAGATTTAAAGTCCATTAGACCCAAGAGATTTGAGTTCTGGTTCCAGTTCAATTAATGAGTCACTATGAGATTTGGGGCAAGTCACTTTCCCTCTCTAGGCTTCAGTTTCTAATGTATAATGAGATGAATTGACTATATGAGATCTTGGGTCTTTTCAGCTCTAGCATTCTATTTCTCATGCCCAAAGACTCCTTCCAGCTCTGACATTCAATGTACTGAGGATCTCTTTCTAGTAGTTTTATCTTGGAATCCAACTACTTTAACTCAACCCTGAGCTCTGAAATTTGAGACAAATATATTATCTAAAACTCTTGAAGAATGTTATGACTACAAACAATGAATTCTCTAATAGGAGATTTCTGATTGGCCAAAGACTCATGCATCTTGCTACCTGTTTCTCCTGGGTGCCCCACTATTAGGGCTGAGTTTTAGGAAAAAACAGATATAATATCTCATTTATATGTCTCTCTTTTCGTGAACTAGTGTACTCTTCTTTTTTTCTTTTCTTTTTGTTTTTGACAGGTAGCATAATGGCTAGAGAGTTGGATTTGAGGTCAGCTAGACCTGAGTCTAAATCCTGCCTTATACATTTATGATTTGGGTGTCCCTAGACAAGTCATTTGACCTCTCTCATCCTCAATGTCTTTATTTATAAAGATGGAATAATAATAGCACCAACTTCACAGGATTATTGTGAGAATCAAATGAGAGAATTCATATAAAACTGCAAATCCTAAATTGCTTTATAAATACTAGCTTTTATTATTGTTTTCTATTTCTAGCAGCAGAAATAAAATAGATTGTAGCTAATTTTACTGAATTACAATTCTCCTTGGCTGGTTTTAGCCTTAAGAAAAGAAGATCTAGGTTTTGTAGTTCCTGACATCTCTTACTAACTGTTTGAATTAGAGTTAAGTCTTATCATTTCTCTAAACCTCACTTTCCTCATCTGTAAAATGGAGATAATAGTAACTGTCCTTGCTGTTTTTCAGGGCATTTATGAGTACTAAACATTATGAATACCTGGATGAGGGGAAAGTAGGTGGCATAGTTGATAGAGTGTAAGGCCTGGAGTCAAGAAGACTCATTTTTTCTTTCTGAGTCAAAAGCTAGCCTCAGATACTAACTGTGGGACCCTAGGCCTCAGTTTCCTCTTCTATAAAATGAACTAGAGAAGAAAATAACAAACCTCTCCAGTGTCATTACCAATAAAACTCCTAATGGGATCACAAAGAGCTGGACATGATAGAAAAACTGTATGATAAAAACCTGGTTGAACTCATCCGCTATCTGAACTTTTATTTCTCCAAGAATAGAAGAGCTCTCCCAGTCTCATGGAGAGGAATTTTAGACTCATGTGCCTGCTAGCACTGAACACTGACAAAAGGCTAGGGAGATGCTGAGAGAGGTTGGGCTGGGTGATGTGATAGAGATAGCCTTGGCCTGAAATTTGAAGGCATATTTTGGTTTTAACTCTGGTTCTACTTTGTGGTATGATGTTGAACAAGTCAACCCTTTCTCCACCTTGATTTCCTCCATAAAATGCAAATCCACTGTCTCCTACCTTGAATTTTACTGCAGTCTGGAGAATTATTTAAATTCTCTCAACTGGACAATTCTCTCTCTGATATCTAAAACCAGCAGTTCACAGAGTCTCATAGGAAGAGACCAAGAACCAGCAATGGATGAAAGGGACCATATCAGAAGAAGGTCTAACAGGTCTCAGAAGGTAAGGACTTTTGATAGTAAAAGTTTTGCTTACTGGTAAAATTTTTCCTAGATGGGTACCTGTCTATAGATTCAGTAGATGGGAAGCACTCACCTGGGCAAGTGTGAAGATTCTAAAATGCCAACATCACTAACACATTAGTCCCACATCCCTACCTCCACCAATACCTTTCAGACCTCCTCTCTACTTTCTTCTTCCTTTATGTTTACTTATTTCCCTTCACCTTGGTTTCCCTTCCTAGCTGCATCCACCTCTTTCCTCATTGCTCTCATCTTTCTTTCCTGAGCAAGACTCCTCAAGACTTAACACTTTCAATTCCTTCTTCATCTTGCACTTTCAGGTATTGCTCATATTTTCTTCCTACTGGTTTTCCTACTATAATCTACTCACCTTAGAACAGAGAGTCAAAGGATGTTAGATATAGAAGGAACCTTAGAAATCCAACAACCAGAAATAAAGCCTTTCAACATTAATGTGGTAAATTGGGGAAGGGGTAGAATTGAGCTATGGGAAATTATACCTGGTACCAAATACTAAAATTATTTCCCCAGGTGCCTCACATAAGGCAGAGAGATAGGGATGAGGGCTTCTAATATCTGATAAATAGGGGTCTCTTAAGAGGGTATAAAGGCTACCTTACCTATTCCTCTTTGGCCTCTCAGTCTAGATGGAAGCCATAGCATCATGCAGGATACCTCCATTTGACATCATCTAGAGGTGTGTTTATTTTCTTTTACTTTTAGGAGAAGATCAGGAAGATCATAGGAGGTTGGGTTCATTGTAAACCCTTGTTACTCTGTTTACTATATATATATATATATATATATATGTATATATATATGTATGTGTGTGTGTATACTATGTAGCTTGCTTACATATCTAGACTTGATCAGAGTCTGTTGCAGTGTTTTAGATGTGATATTTGAGAAAGCAATAAAACATACAACATTCAGTACTGAAAGGAATCATAAAAAAAGAAATGGGCATGTTTTGGGTCATCAAATATCAGAAATGGAAAGTATTATAGAATGCAATGATACAGAATGACCTAAACAGAAGTGGCCTTAAAATATAGAGCATAAAATGTCAGAGAATTAAAAAGGACCATACAACATAAAATGTTCTAACATAAAATTTTAAATAGGGGAGCTAGAAGGTATCTTAGAACACACAATGTTATATAGCTTGCTTTCTCAGTAGATAGGAGAGAAGCTGGAGAAGAGAGAAATTTTGGAATTGAATTAAAAAAAATAAATGTTAAAATATGTATATTGAATGTGAATGTAATGAACTCACCCATAAAATACAAATGAATAGCAGAGCGGATTAGAAACCAAAACCCTACCATATGCTGTCTACAAGAAATACACATGAGGAAGGCAGACATGCATAGGGTAAAAGTAAGAGTATGGAGCCAAATTTATTGGGCATCAACTGATAAAAAGAAGGAAGGAGTCACAATCATGCTATCTGAGAAAGCAAAAGTAAAAATAGATCTAGTTAAAAGATACAGGGAAAGTAATTAAATCCTGATAAAAGGCAGTATAGACAATGAGGAAATATCAGTACTCAACATGTATGCACCAAATGGCATAGCATCCAGATTTCTAAAGGAGAAACTAGTGGAGCTCAAGAATGAAATAGATATAAAAACTATACTAGTGGGAGACCTGAACCTTCCTCTATCAGAACTAGATAAATAAAATAAAAAATGAAATAAGAAAGAGGTAAGAGAAGCGAATGAAATCTTAGAAAAATTCGAGTAAGCAGATATGTGGAGAAAAATAAATAGGGACAAAAAGAATACACCTTCTTTTCAGCAGCACATGGTACATTCACAAAGATTAACCATGTTAGGGCATAAAAACATTGCAAACAAGTGCAAAAGAACAGAAATAATAAATCCAACCTTCTTGGAACACAATGCAATGAAAATAATAATTAGTAAGGGCACGCAGAGAGGCAAATCAAAAATTAATTGGAAATTAAACAATATGATTCTTCAGAATCAGTTAGTTAAAGAACAAATCATAGAAACAATTAATAATTTCATTGAAGAAAATGACAATGATGAGACATCCTTTCAAAATCTATGGGATGCAGCCAAAGAAGTACTCAGGGTGAAATTTATATCCTTGAGTTCGTATATTAACACATTAGAGAGGGCAGAGGTCAATGAATTGGGCATGCAAATTTAAAAACTAGAAAGTGAACAAATTAAAAACTCTCAGAGGAAGACTAAATTAGAGACCCTAAAAATCAAAGGAGAAATTAATAAAATTGAAAGTCAAAGAATTATTGAGTTAATAAATAAGATTATAAACTTGAAAAAAAACAAATAAAATAGACAAAATACTGGTCAGTCTAATTATAAAAAGGAAAGAAGAAAACCAAATTGATGGTATCCATGATGAAAAGGGAGACCTCACTTCTAATGAAGAGGAAATTAAGGCAATCATTAAAGACTTATACCCAATTATATGGCAATAAATATGGCAATCTGGGTGATATGGATGAAGATTTACAAAAATATAAATTGCCTAGACTAACAGAGGAAGAAATAGATTACCTAAACAACCCCATACCAGAAAAGAAATTGAACAAGCCATCAAAGAACTCCCTAAGAAAAAATCCCCAGGTCCAGATGGATTCACAAATGAATTCTATCAAACATTCAAAGAACAACTAATTCCAATATTATACAAACTATTTGACAGAATAAGCAAAGAAGGAGTTCTACAAAATTCCTTTTATGACACAAATATGGTACTGATTCCAAAGCTAGGCAGGTCAAAAACAGAGAAAGAAAACTATAGACCAATCTCCTTAATGAATACAGAAGCAAAAATCTTAAACAGGATACTAGCAAAAAGACTCCAACAAGTGATCATGAGAACTATTCATTCTGATCAGGTAGGATTCATACTAGAAATACAAGGATGGTTCAATATTAGGAAAACCATCCACATAATTGACCATGTTTATAAGCAAATCGACAAAAATCACATGATTAACTCAATAGATGCTGAAAAAGCCTTTGACAAAATATAACACCCATTCCTATTGAAAACACTAGAAAGTATAGGAATAGAAGGGCCTTTCCTAAAAATAATAAACACTATATATCTAAAACCATCAGCAAACATCATCTGCAATGGAGATAAACTCGAAGCCTTCCCAATAAGATCAAGAGTGAAACAAGGATGCCCATTATCACCTCCATTATTTAACATTGTACTAGAAACACGAGTTGTAGCAATTAGAAAAGAAAAAGAAATTGAAGGTATTAAAATAGGCAATGAGGAGACCAAGCTATCATTCTTTGCAGATGATATGATGGTCTACTTAAAGAATCCTAGAGAATCAACCAAAAAGCTAGTAGAAATAATCAATAACTTTAGCAAAGTTGCAGGATACAAAATAAACCCATATAAGTCATCAGGATTTCTATATATCTCCAACACATCTCAGCAGCAAGAATTAGAAAGAGAAATCCCATTTAAAATCACCCTAGACAATGTAAAATACTTAGGAATCTATCTGCCAAGAAAAACACAGGAACTATATGAAAACATCTCCACACAATAAAACTAGATCTAAACAATTGGAAAAACATCAATTGCTCATGGGTAGGATGAGCTAACATAATAAAAATGACAATCCTACCCAAATTAATTTACTTATTTAGTGCCATACCCATTGAACTGCCAAAAAACTTTTTTACTGAATTAGAAAAAACCATAACAAAGTTCATTTGGAAGAACACAAGATCAAGGATATCCAGGAAAATCATAAAAAAGGCAAAGAGAGGAGGCCTTGCAGTCCCAGATCTCAAACTATACTATAAAGCAGTGGTTATCAAAACAATTTGGTACTGGCTAAAAGACAGAAAGGAGGATCAGTGGAATAGACTTGGGGTAAGTGACCTCAGCAAGACAGTATATGATAAGCCCAAAGATCCCAGCTTTGGGGACCAAAATTCACTATTTGATAAAAACTGCTGGGAAAAAATGGAAGACAGTATGGGAGAGATTAGGTTTGGATCAACATCTCACACCCTACACCAAGATAAACTCAGAATAGGTGAAAGACTTGACTATAAAGAAGGAAATTATAAGCAAGTTAGGTGAACACAGAGTAGTATATATGTCAGATCTTTAGGCAAGGAAAGACTTTAAGACCAAGCAAGAGCTAGAAAAAAAATCACAAAATGTAAAATCAATAATTTTGATTACATCAAATTAAAAAGGTTTTGTACAAACAAAACCAATGCAACCAAAATTCGAAGGGAAACAACAAATTGGGAAATAATCTTTATAACAAAAATCTCTCATGAAAGTCTAATTACTCGAATCTATAAAGAGCTAAATCAATTGTACAAAAAATTAAGCCATTCTCCAATTGATAAATGGGCAAGGGACATGAATAGGCAATTTTCAGTTAAAAAAATCAAAACTATTAATAATCACATGAAAAAGCATTATAAATCTCTTATAATCAGAGAGATTCAAATCAAAACAACTCTGAGGTATCACCTCACACCTAGCAGATTGGCCAACATGACAGCAAGGGAAAGTAATGAATGCTGGAAGGGATGTGGCAAAGTGGGGACACTAATTCATTGCTGGTGGAGTTGTGAATTGATCCAACCATTCTGGAGGGCAATTTGGAACTATGCCCAAAGGGTGATAAAAGACTGTCTGCCCTTTGATCCAGCCATAGCACTGCTGGGTCTGTACCCCAAAGAGATAATAAGGAAAAAGACTTGTACAAGAATATTCATAGCTGCGCTCTTTGTGGTGGCAAAAAATTGGAAAATGAAGGGATGCCCTTCAATTGGGGAATGGCTGAAAAAATTGTGGTATATGTTGGTGATCAAATACTATTGTGCTTAAAGGAATAATAAACTGGAGGAATTCCTGAGAACTGAAACAACCTCCAGGAAGTGATGCAGAGTGAGAGGAGCAGAACCGGGAGAACATTGTACACAGAGACTGACACACTGTGGTACAATTGAATGTAATGGACTTCTCCATTAGTGGCAATGCAGTGATCCTGAACAACTTGGAGGGATCTACAAGAAAGAACAATATCCATATTCAGAGGAAAAACTGTGGGAGTGGAAACACAGAAGAAAAACAACTGCTTGATTACATGGGTTGAGGGGATATGGTTGGGGATGTAGACTCTAAATAAACATCTTAATGCAAACACCAACAACATGGAAATAGATTTTGATCAAGGACACATGTAATACCCAGTGAAATTTCATGTTAGCTATGGGAAGGGTGGGATTAGGGGAGAGAGGGAAATAATATGATTCTTGTAACCAAGGAATAATGTTCTAAATTGACTAAATTAATTAATTAAAAATATGTATGTACTTTGTGGGAAAAATAAATATCAAACAACTTAAATAATCAGAGGAATATTGAATGTTTATGGCTGGGCTGGGCCAATATGATGAAAATGACAATACTATCAAAAATCAAACTAGTGGAACAGTTCTTTAGAGAGACAGATGAAAGACATTTAAAAAAAACATACAATGTTATAACTTAGAAAATGGAATATTGGAACATAGCACTAAAACAAAGAACACAAAATATTAGAACCTGGATGGACCATAAGAAATCGAATGCTAGGACACAGAATGTTGATGTTGGAAGAGATCTTCATTTGTAAAATGTTAGAATATAAGATTTCTTCCATTGGTGAGTTCCTCTTGAGACCTCCATTTTGTGGAGGAACTCAAGCCAGCTTCCGTGCTGGTTAAGTGGGTACTTTTATCCTCTCCTCATCTTCAGTCCCTATATAACACATGCAACATAATTTCTGAGAAAAGGACCCAAACCTACAAAATGTCAGAGCTGGGAAAGACCTTTGAATATAAATTATTAGAAGACAAAGTCATAGAATTTTCCCTCTAGAAGAGACCTTAAAACCCTCCTACTCTAATCCTTTAATTTTACATATGGAAGAACTGAGGTCCAGAAAAAAAAACAAGGGAAATGCTAAATATTATGTAGTGAATAAGAAAATCCCTACTTTCCTTCAGAACTTAGCTCAAATATGACTTTCTTCATGAGATGTTTCCTGATCCCCCCAAGCTTCTAAGGCCTTCCCCTAAAGTGGCCTTGTATTTCTTTTCTATTTATTTATATATGTACTTGTTTTCTCCTGACTGTATCCTTGAAGGCACAGACTATTTCATTTTTGTCTCTGGATCCCTAGGAACAAACAAATGCCTAACACCTAGTAGGTGTTTAGTTAAATATTTAGTGGCTGGTTGATATGACAGGAATAAGATTCTCTCAGATCTTTCAAACCTACCTATGCTTTTTCTATTTCACTATGCAGAAAAGGAAGAAAAAATTATGTAGGCTTGGCTCTGGTCCTCAGAATTGACTACAAATCCTATCTCTCTTCCTATCTGGGACCTGGTTCCCTCACATCTCCATATTCCCCTTCAAGAAGTCTAGGGGCATTTAGGTAGTACAGTGGATAGAGTGCCAGACCTAGAGTCAGGAGGACCTGGGTTCAAATCTGGCCTCAGACACTTCCTAGCTGTGTAACCTTGGGCAAGTCACTTAACCCCCATTGCCTCACTGTTACCAATCTTCTTCCTTACAGAAGATATGGTTGTTTTATTTTTTTTAAAGATCTTACTCTGAATCCTTTTGATAAAGACGAGACACCCCAGAAGATGCCCATTAGAACTTTCCCTGCTTCTATTCCCTATAAACCCACCATATCCCAAGACTTCCTACTCATGCTGTCATTTGATCTGCCGATATAACCTAAGAGCTACCTTGCCATTCAACCCACTGCGAAGCTCTTGAGATTTCTGAGCCTTTCTACTCTACAACTTAACTTTCTATCATGTGTGTATGTGTGTGTACCTGTGTGTGGGTATTTGTTCTTCCTTTGTATCTTCAGACTTTATTTTTTAGCAGAGCACCAGGAGCATTTTGGGTGCTTAATAAATGCATGTCTATTTGATGTGTTGTATTCTACAATTAGAGTGTGAGCTCCTTGAGAGGAGGAATTATGCCACTTCTTTTCTATTTGAATCTCCAGAGCTTGGCACCTAGTGAATACTGAATAAAGGCTTTTTCACTCATTCATTTATGCTGTTCCAAAAACAGTTTCTCTATAACAAAGCTGGTTCCAAATCCCAGAGCTATTGTATTGTAACTATACAACTGGGTCTTTCTCTTGTCCCATTCCAGGCCAAAGTAACTCTCCCTTCAGGAAGTACCTGATGATGTGCTCTTTGTGCTGCCTAAGGAAAGAGGAGATGACCAGGATGCTTTGCAATCCTTTTGTTCTATGATCTCACCACAATTGTCTTTTGACTCCTCTCATTCCTCTCACTCATCCTGTCTTAAAACACCCTCAGATCACTCACCAAAATGACAAAAGATCCA
Source organism: Monodelphis domestica (assembly GCF_027887165.1). NCBI lineage: Eukaryota > Metazoa > Chordata > Mammalia > Didelphimorphia > Didelphidae > Monodelphis > Monodelphis domestica. The sequence continues at coordinate 365,411,114 of NC_077230.1, forward strand.
CACCAGAGATCCAACAGTTTCTAAGAAGAGAGCATTGGGGGTGGTGCATGTGTGACAGCTACCTCTTTGCCTTACTGTGATTAAAGTGCAGCTTTTCACTTTTTAATTCACCCCTAGAGAAGCAAGGCAGTCACATTATTTAGAAGAAGAATTGGGAGGGACCCTAGATATCATTTAGTCCAACCCACTCATTCTATTTTTTAAATTAATTTTATTGGTATCTTCTTATTTTTATATCATGTAAATTTCTTTCAGTATCCCTCCTAGAGAACCATCCTGTTTAACTAAGAATATTTTTAAATAAAAAAGAAAGAAAAAACCAGAAAAACCATACAATACACTGAAAAAGTCTGAAAATATATGCAATGTTCCATGCCTATAGAAACCCCACTTTTGCAGACTATTAGGAAGAGGCTTCTTTTCATATATCTTTTGGGGGGCATGCTTGTTTTTGATAATTTGATGACACTAACTTTCTATTATATTGTGGGTATTGTTCTTTCCATTTACATTATTGTATTCAATGTATAAATTATTTTATTAGCTTTACTTAATTCATTGTGCATCAGTTCTCCTAAGTCTTTTCAAGTTTCTCTGCATTCATCTTAATTATTTCTTCAGCTTAGTAATATACAATTACCTTTGTATATTATATATTATTTAACCATTCCTAAATCAACTGTTTCTAGTAATTTGCAATAAAAAATGCTGATATACCATCTCCATCACTATTAATATTTAAGTATATATCAGGACTTCTTATCAAATATTTCCTTAAGGATATATGACAATAGCAGAATCAAAAGGCCCAATTATTAGTCACTTTATTTGTATAATTCCAAATTGTTTTACAAAGTTGTTTAATTGATTTGCAGCTCCACCAACAATATACTAGTATGCTTATTTTCCCATCACCCTTTCAACACCAACTAATTGCATCTTTTGTCATCTTCATCAATTTCTTACAGAAAGACTAAGTTCCAGAAAAGGGAAGTGATTTACCAAAATTGACCAAAATAGCTAGTTTATCTCTGTCTCCTACAGACTGGTAATGTGATTTCTACAAACATATTCATTAAACCAAAATTCCATTACGACAAAACATTTGAGATGTTTGTTGAATGAGATTTTACCTGTGCTTGTTGAAATATTTTCCCAAGAGCCACATCCTTATTTAGCACCTGAACAATACCTCAGGCACAATAATAATTTTTTAGCTAAAATCCATACCCCAAAGAGTAAGAAATCTTACTTATGGTATATACATAATATATATATATATATAATTATAATAAACAGATTGAAAGACACAGGAGGAGAGAGAGACAAAGACAAACAAATGGGGAGAAAAGTGACAGAGAGATAGAGACCGAGAAATTATGATAGAGACAGACAGACACAGAGATGAGATAGACATAGACACAGAGACACAGATAAAGAAAATACTAGAGATAGGGAAGAGTAACAGTAGGAGAGGGGGCAACAAAGAGACAGAGAAAGGTATAGACACAAAAGTGAGAGATAGAGAAACAGTTTCAGAGAAAGAGCCAGAGATAAACAGATCGAGAGAAAGAAAACGAAAGAAATGAGGAGGGGAAAATACAGTGAAAGAGACATTAAAAGAGACAGAGGATGAAAGATGTCACCCAGAGAAAAGAGTAAAGAGTAAAAGAAAGATAAAAGGGAGAGACAGAATGAGAAGGAAGGAAGAAAAAAGAAGACAGGAGAACAGAGAAAATTATAAAGATAGAGGGACAGAAATCAGGTATTCTAAATATCTCATGGAAACAATTTCCTCACATTCTGGGTATGTACACCTAGGCACCTTTCTTGGTCCCACCCCCAAATTGATGGGAGAAAGGACAAAATGGTGAGGAGACAGTCAGAAAGAGAAAGAGAGAGGAGAGAGAGAGAACAAGAAAGAGAGAAGAAATCTTACACATTGGCCCCCAGCAAAGAACTTTTCAGGAATAGGGTAGTATTTACACATTTGATTAGTTGGTCTGTCTGGTGTTGAAAAATGAGAAGGAATCTTAAATGGCCTTTTATCCCAGCCTCCCAAATGTGGTACCCAGAATGTACCAGCAGGCTCTATGTAACTAACTGCCGGGGAAGGTGCCTGGTCAGACTTCTGCTTAGCCAAGCCTGAAAGGGTTAAGATGGCCCAGGAGCGCTGCTATGTAAAGGAGAAATTTCCCTGTCCTTGCCTAAGTGAATGGCTGGGATTAAGCTGACAGCCCACCTTAGTGATGGCGGAATAATTGGTAGCTCAGCTCTGTCCTTGTCAGAGCGCTGACAGTTCTGCAGATGTCCTGCTCAGCTCTCCAAAGGTTAGCCTCAGCTGGCGCTGCTGTTCATTAATCATTCCTCCCTGACAGGACTCGGAGCAGCCCACATCTGCCATGCCGTCCCCCTCAATCCCTGTCGCACCCGGCCTGGGTGTAATCAGCATTGGGCTCCCTAAGAGGATACTTGATAAGGGAATATGCCCTGAGAGAGGAGACAAACAGCCCTGGCTGTCCCCTTGGCCCCTCCTGGCAGCCCAGGGAGGGATACTGATGAATTTACCTTTGTTTCTCCTTGCAAAGATTGCAGATACAATGCCCCTTGAAAGCAAGTCAATTCCTTTCTCCAGGTCTCAGTTTCCTCACCTGTAAAATAAGGAGGCTGGCCTCTGTTGTCTCTAAGGTTCCTCTTTAATAGTTCAACATTCTAAGTATTCTACAGTCTATGTTTTAATAATGCATGTCCCAAGAACCTTTCCTGCTCTAACATTCTATGTTCTCTGCTCAAACAGTCTGTGTTCCGTATTTGAACATTCTGTGTTCTACAGATAGTTTAAAGACTGACACCCTATGTTCTACTGCCCCTTCCTACTCCAACATTCTATGCTTATGTTTGAATGTGCCATATTTTAGTATCTTTTCCAGCTTTATGACCATGACATCCAAGTAGTCTCATACTAGGTCCCCTCCTCTGTCTGAGGAGGATATGCTGGCTAGGAGGATAAACAAATGATCTGGCTTGGAATTATGACCATCGTCCAAAGAAAGTCACAAGCTGAGCCTAAACTCTTTTATTTAAAGATCCAAAAAACTTCCATAATTTTCCATATTTTTTGACATCAAAAAGGAAAATATGTGTTTTTTCTCCATTTGATTATGGCCCCAAAGGGGAAAAATATTACTTATGAGGGCATTGTGGTGATAGAAAGATCACTGAACTGAAAGTCAGGACTCCTGGGTTTTATTTCTTGTGCCATGATTAATTCCTGTGTGACCTTGACCAAGTCGCTTCTCAATGGACCCTCAATTATTTCTCTATTAAATGGTAGAGTTGAGTTATGGGGTATCCATTGTACCAGCTCTGAAATTCTAAATTCTAAGATCCCTCTAAATCCTGATATTTTATGTTCCAAAATACCTTTAACTTATGACAATCTATTTTCTAGGTTTTAAAAACTCTAACAGCCTGTAATTCTAAAAGATGGTTATCCTTAATAGTTCTGGTTAGACCTAGGGCTGCACTCTATGGAAGGGTAGAAAGATGTTCTAGTTCTTCTTGTGGCAGTTCAAATTATGTATATCAAGTTTCATCTGGTATAACCACCCTACTCCTTTCTATCTTTTTAAACTCTTGTTGTCATCATTATAATTTTTCTTTAAAAAATGGCAGATTGATCACTTCATGCCACAAGGTACAAAGTTCTATATAATTCCATCTTCCAAATGTTTTCCAATTCCTGCTCTTGCTCTGGAAACAATAATCAAATACATGCTACCATTTTGACTTGACTATTTTAATTGACTTTCTTATAGCTCCACTTACAACCTCACTGACTGCCTAGAACAAAATCCCTTTCACTAGAACATATAATTCTACATATGTGTTATCATATGTGCTATTGAGGCAGCTAAATGGTCCAGAGTATAAAGTATTAGAACTAGAGTCAGGCAATTCTGAGTTCAAATCCTGCCTCAGATACTTACTAGATGTGTGACTCTGGGTAAGCCATTTAATTTCTGCCTCAATTTCCTCATCTGTTAATGAAGATAATGTTAACACCTACATTATAAGCCTGTTGGGAGAATAGATTAATATTTATAAAGCACTTTGCAAATCTTAAAGTATTATATAAATGCTAACTTTTATAAACACCCACTAGAATTAAAGGTCTATCTCACTTTTGTATTCTATCCCCTTCACCTAGTATTATGGTAAATAAAAGCTTTCTCATTCATTCTTTCATAGGAAATATGTCAAGAATGGATGTCAGTTCTGTGACCAGAAGCAGTGATATAGGTGAGAGGAAATAGGGTCAGTACTATGGCCAGAGACAATCAGCTTGCAAGTGACTGCATCGTTCTTTCATTATGAGATTACAGTGATGACTTGTAGAGGGGATTTAAGGAGGAGAGAGAATGGACCTTACTGGATGGATCACTATCATGAAACACCATAACATTTTAGTTGCTTTTACAAAGTCACTTGGACCGAGCTGGATTTGAGAAAAGTAGGACTTCTCTATCGGAATTCCAAGGAGCCTTAGTGCTCTTTGACCTGTTTGAGTACATATCCCTTCAGGCACCAGCTCTTATAAAGACCATCAGGGGAGCCACCCATATGTCTGAGTTTTCCCTTCTTTTGAGCATTGTATACATTGGGGTTACAATGGGGGCCTCCCTGTTGGCTGGAATCAGGCTTTCGGACACAAGAGATGGTACAGCCTTTCTGGAGCTACATAGACTATGTATCTGACACTCGATCTGTCCTATGACTCAATAACCTGTGAGGTATGTGAGAACATTAGACATAACAATGTGGTCTGAATCAGGCTGCTGAGAAGAATATTCCAAATATTCTAGTTCTTTTCTTTTGGGGCCTCTATCCCCATTTCACAGGGCATCTCCGGTCTGTGGAAGTCTTCAAAGCCTCTACAATTTCCAATCCCAGACTGAGGCATCCTCTTCTCCAGAAGCAGTATATTATCATACATACCCAATGGGCGCCCAAGTTCTTGTCTTTAAATCACTTACATTGAAACAGCCACATTTTGAGTAAGCAAGCTATACTTGCTCACTATTTGAATAATTGTAGTCATGTAAATGTCATGTTAGCTTCAAAGGACTCCTCACTATAATGTTTACTTACCCATGTAACTGCAACATGAAGAAAAAAATCAAAGAGCATTAAATATGCCCAGGACTTTAGGACTTGGGATCATAGAATAACAGCTAGAAGGGAGCTTAAAGATCATCTGCTCCAATAGCCTTGTTTTAAAGATGAGGAAACTGAGGCTCATGAAAATGAAGTTGCTTTCATTCATTTTTTCAAAAAACATCATTATGTGCGTGTCATTGTCATGTACCAAGAATACAGGAAAAACAAATTAATTAATCCCTAGTCTCAAGAAGTCTATATTCTACTGAAGGGGGAAAATCGGTACACAGAAAAATACAAAATATCTGCAATATATTTACTGAGGAGGGTGCCACTAGAAACTGTGGCGATCAAGATAGGCTTCTTGGGGATAGGTGGCTTGGTTGCTCAGGGGATTGGGAGCCAGTCCTGGTGTTGGTAGATCCTGGATTCAAATCTGACCTCAGACACTTAATAGCTATAAGATCCTGGACAAGTCACTTAATAATCATTGCCTAGCCCTTAATGTTCTTCTGCCTTGGAACCAATATTTAGTATCAGTTCCAAGATGGAAGGCAAGGTGTGTTTCTTGTAGAAAGAAGCACTTAAGTTAATCTTCAAAGAACTTGCCTGAGATCACAAAAGTAATAAGTAGCAGAGTCAGGATTTGGACACAATTCCTCCGATACCAAATCTAACACTCTTTCCTGTACTGTGATGTTTCTTATACATCAGAGCTAGGTAGAACCTTAGAACATAAAATGTTAGAGTGGAAAGGGACTTCAGAGACCACTTAGTCTAACTCTTTCATTTTAAATAGGAGCCCACGAAGTGGAAGTGACTGCCCAAGATGATATAGGGAGTTGTCATGACTTCAGAGCCATATAGCATATGAAAGAATATTGATCTGAACTATAACGCTGACTCTGTTTCAGTGAAAAGTTTGAGTCATGGAAAGCAAGGCAGTTTTCTAAATGTAATCTAACCTACTTTCCTCCTTTCCTGTTCAGGGTCTATATCCAATGCCTATCTAAGATATATGTACTGAGGGCCTCAGTATATGGGTCATTCAGTCATTCAACTATATATCATAGTTTGCACTTGAAGAATTCTTCATCCACTTGGTTTTTCCTGTGTGACATATCAGGCCAAACTGTTTTGCATGAGTCAGTGGTAGAGTCAGAATGTAAACTCATCTCTTCTGATTCCAAATCTATTGCTATCATCTGTCAGCTAACATTTAAAGCACAACTAAACTGCTGCTTCCTCTGTGGAGTCTACCCAAATGTTACCAATCAGAAATGTCATTTCCTTCCTTAAATCTCTCAATGGCACTTTGTGAATCTATGCATTTAGCACATTCTATTTTGTATTCTAGTTACTTGGATATGGGCTTTATCCCTTACTTGTCTATAAGTCAAATGAAGGCAGGCTATGGGAATTATTTGGTATCTGTACCTCCCACAGTAGCAGGCATAGTGGTTTGCATGAAGTATCTGCTTAATTAATGTCAGTGCAACCATACAGAATTGAGGACTTTCCTGACAGTTTAATGGGCTGCACAGTCAGTGAAAAGACCACTTCTGGTCTGGAATACCCAAGCCTCCAAAGAACAAAAGTTGTAGGTCTTAAAAAGGGAAACGGAGAGACAACGGTAGGCACAAATAGACTAAGGCATATTCCCAAGAGAAATGTGCAAGAGAGGCCAAAAGTATAATTATAAAGGGAAATTATTACGTAGCCATGTAGTAAGGGTGAGAAGTAGCAAAGAGATGGACAGTTTATATGCTTTGGTGGTACTGATACAAAGTCAAAATCTCTAGACAAAGTGCCCAAGTCCACTGAGAAAAGTTATGTGAGAACATGGACACCAGGTACAATCTGTATCATTGGAGAAAATACCTTTATTAATGAGATCATATCAATGTAATTCATCAGAATAGTGAAGTAAGATAAAAGTGTTGGATTTGATAATTTGTGAAGCCCTATCTAATACTGACTGATCTTTCATGATACTAGAACTTCAACAGATGGAAAGGAAGAAGGAAGGACCCAGATTTGGGAAGAGGAATTGGAAGAAACAAGCAAAGGTTTCTACAGGAAGTATGAAGGAAACATCAACAAAAGTATTAATAGATTAAAACAATTGGCTAAATTAAATACAATATAATTTAATAGGGACAAATGTAAAATTTTATACTCTGGTTCAAATAATCAACTTCACAGGCTCAAGAATGAGGAGTCATAAATCAACAATTGTAGATAAGAATAGAGTCAGCGTATCATAGAGCTAGAAACCACAGAGAAAAGTTCCCTTTTTAAAATGAAGGAACTTATATCTGCAGAGTTTAGTGGACTAGAAGGTCAGTATTAATCAACAGAGTTATCTAAATTTTTTGAAAAGTTCATTGATCTTAGATTGCATTAAGAATCAGAATCATAGAATTACAGAATCACTTTTAGAACTTAAAAGTACTTAAGGGTTACCTAATACAATCCCTCCAACAACAAAAGTAAAGAATCCTCACCAGATAAATCATCATATAGCCTTTACTTAAAAACCTCCACTGAGAAAAAACATTGCCTCAAGAGGCAGCTCATTCTGCTTTTTGGTAGCTCTAATAGTTGAGGTTTTTCCTGACATTAATACTAAATGTGTCTCTTTTCAACTCCTAATTCTGTTCTTTGGAGCCAAATAGAACAAATCTATTTTCTCTTCTACAAAATAGACTTCCAAATACTTAAGTACATGTCTCTAATGAATCTTCTGTTCTTCTTGGTAAACACCCTCAGTTCCTCCAAATGATTTTCATATGGCTTGATATGGCATGATTAAGCTTCTTCATCCTTCTGGTTGTCTCCTCTGGACACTGTCTGGCTTATCAATGCTTTCTTTAAGATGGGGTTCCCAGAACTGAACGTAATGTTCCACATGTGGTTTGATAAGGGCCAAGGACAGTGGAACAATCACCTATTCAGTTCCAATCTATATATTTTCCAATCTATGTCTTTTAATGGAGTTCAAAACTGTTTTAGTTTTCTTTGGTTGTCATATCACTCATTTGACTCATTTGGTCAATCAATAACTATTTATAAAGTACCCACTATGTTCCAGATGCCATACTAAATGCTAGAGATAAAATAAAGGCAAATGCATGGTCCTTTTCCTCAAGGAATTCATTTTCTAATGGAGGTGACATCAGGCAGACAACTATGAACAAAAAATATATAATAGATATTCAATTTTTTGGTGTGGGAGGAGACAGATCAGAAAAAATTTTCTGCAGAAAGATTGATTTGAACTGAGTATCTAAGAAATCCAGGGAAGAGAGGAGATGGAGGTAAGAAGGAGAGAATTCCATGTCTTCTGATTCAGCCATACCACTGCTAGTTTTGTACCTCAAAGAAATAATAAAGAAAAAGTTTTGTACAAAAATATTCATAGCCACGATCTTTGTGGTGGCAAAAATTGGAAAATGAGGGGATGCCCTTCGATTGGGGAATGGCTGAACAAATTGTGGTATCTGATGGTGATGAAATACCATTGTGCTGAAAGGAATGATAAACTGGTGGATTTCTACGTGAACTGGAAAGACCTCTAGAAATTGATGCAGAGCAAAAGGAGCAGAACCAGGAGAACATTGTACACAGAGACTGATACACTGTGGCACAATCGAATGTAATGGACTTCTCTACCAGTAGCAATGCAATGATCCAGGACAATCCAGAAGAATTTATGAGAAAGAGCGATATCCACATCCAGAGAAAGAACTGTGGGAGTAGAAACACAGAAGAAAAACATGTGATTGATTACATGGTTCGATGGGGGTATGCTTAGAGTTCTGATGTTAAAAGATCTCTCTATTGCAAATATGGATAGCATGGAAATAGGTTTTGAACAATGATACATGTATAACCCATTGGAATTGCTTGTCAGCTCTGAAAGGGGTAGAGGGAAGAGGGGTGGGAAAAGTCATGAATCATGTAACCATGGAAAATGGTGTTTATATATATATATATATATGTATATGTATATATATGAGAGAGAGAGAGAGAGAGAGAGAGAGAGAGAGAGAGAGAGAGAGAGAGAGAGAGAGAGAGAGAGAGAGAGAGAGAGAGAGCATTTCAGGCAAGGGGAATAGACAGGTAAAAAGGCATAGAATTGGAAAAGAGAGTAACGTATAAGAAACAGCAAGAAGACCAGTATCACTGGATCTTAGTCTTTCCAGGAAAGAAAAGTGGAAGATTATGAAAAGATAAAAAAAGGTTCAGGTTATGAAGAACTTTAAAAGCCAAATAGAAGAAATTATATTTGAACCCAGAGGAAATAATGAGTTTGTAGTAGCTTAAAACCTCTAGTTTCATATTCTGTCTCTTCTCTTACATGCAGATCTAGACAGAGTCCTTATTTAGTCCTGCTGTGTCTAATGAGAATTAGATACTTACCTGTTTCTGTCAAGGTCTACACTGTCCTTACATCCTTTGAATTCAGGTTCAAAACTTTGAATCCATTCTTGGCTCATTACTGTCCCTTATCATCCTACACCTCCAAACCATTGCCCTCTTGGGATCATCACCCAATGTTGGATCTGGTCCAGGAAAGCCCATTCGGGGAAGGGAAAAGACTGGACAATGGGTTATATGTCTATCAAACCTAAACCTACTCATCTGCCATTTCAACCCTTTGTTTCTATTTCTGTCTTCGGGGACCAGAGAGGACACATTTAATTTCTTCCACATGATAGCCTTTCAACTATGTAATGACCTCTATCATCTACTTTCTCTTCTTTTAAACATCATCATCTTCTTCAACTGATATTCACATGGCATGATCTCAGTTGTTCATCATTTGCTACTCCAGGGTTTTACTCTGGGAAAATCTCCAAAATAAAGTTAAGTATAGCTCATGCCTTGGTTTCCCCAAGTGCAGTGTTAATAGTATCCTCAATTTTCATATTGGCATTCAATGTTCTAAATGCAAAAAGATGATTTTAACCTAAGCAAAATATATAAAAAGCAGATTTACAGAAGCCCATGAGCAGAGACAGAAACCCTTAAAGCTCTCAACTAGTTCAGTAGAATCCCCTAGGAAGTTAATGGTATTTGGGGTGGGGGAATGCTAAATAAGCATTTCCCCCTTCACATCAAATCTACAGTCTGATTAACTCATGGCAGTGGCAGGAAAGGTCAGTAGGGTCAAGATCTCCTGGTCTCTCATAATGAGACTCTAGTTTTCCAGTTGCAGAAGCCACAGTGGTGATTATCTTTCTTCTCCAAGAATCACATTGTGAAGAAATATCCCTAAAAGAGTCCAGCACTTAACTATTGAATTCAGCAACTCTTGTTCTCTGAGTAACTTGAATTTAGAATTACCTATGAGATTACCTGCAAAGGCTAGGAAAATCCATTCCAGGAACTCTCTGTCTTCTGAACTGTGCTCAGAAAAAAGGAAATCTAAAGGAAGAAAGTAGCCAAGAACTTAAGGTCTCTCAAGTTACCTGGACCATGCTTCTTGCCATATGCTCTTTCTGTCCATCTCTGTTAATTGTTCCTGAAAAAAGGATGTATGCAGAGAAAGACCACATATAAGGGATTTTGCAGATGAGGGTCTTTTTTGGGTACAGGATAGTCTAGATAATCTCTGAGATTCTTTCTAATTGTGACATTCTATAATAATGTGAAACTAAACTTTTCTCCTATTGTAAGAAAAAACCCTACATTTTGTATTTTCCTGGGTCATAGACTTAGAGGGCTATCACTATCACTATGCATGGGGAAATTACAATCAAGTATATCTGACACATGACTAAAGGGTACATATTTAATCAACTTCATCTTGCACCGAGCTACTCAAATCCTATCTGGCTAGTATTTGGCTAATCACCAACCTGATTATTTGTTCATTTATCCATTTGCTAATTCATCCATTGACTTATCCACTTATTCCTGCACTGATTAAAATTCTCTTCATACTGACTGGCCACCAAATAGGAGCTATGACTTCCTATTTCCTCATTTGATTTCCATGTAAATAAACATATACTTCTATGGTTTAACAACCAGCAAGACCCAGCTTCAAGAATTTCATTATTTCCCATTGCACAGCATTCTTCCAGGAGTGTCTGGTGGCTCTAAAAGACCTGCACTTCACTGGGGGGGGGGTGCCAGTTAATATGTGAGCTGTGCAGGAGTCATCATTTCATGGCATTGATTAGCTGTCCAGGCTGCAAAGTTTTCAGAGGAACAAACAAGGACACTCTGAGATTAGCATTCTGCTTTTAATTCGGATGTCCCGTCTTTCCAGTTAAAGACTCTAAACACTTGGATTTCCATTTCCAAGGACCCTGAACAACTAGTCTAGCAACAAAGATCCTAGGGGAACTTGAGCTAAGTATCCCCTGTAAAGAGAGCACAAGATCTCTCTGCTCCACTCTCCCCAAATCCATTCCTCTCTGTTTGTACATAGACAGGACTCAATGTGCTTCCAATCCTTGAAGCTAGAATCCCAAGGAAGTGATACAACTCAAAAAGAAAGGTCATTAGGAAAATCAACTCACTATCATTATAGCCTATAAAAATAAATCTTGCTACTGGTTGAGATGCTGAGTCATTGAACTTAAATAGCAAAATATAATCAAAAGATCTCACATCTAGAAGAGATCCCAGACACCAGAGAATCAATCCACTTGCCTTAATTTTCCCAATAAGAACACTGAGGGTCAGGGATATTAAGTGACTTGACCAAGGTCATAAAGCTAATGTGTTTCAGAAATGCAATTTGAATCCAAGTTCTCTGACTCTGAATGACACTGTCATTTATGTTTTGTTTTGTTTTTCAAAAGAACCATCATGGATACTCTGTCATTACTGACAGGCATAGATTACTCAAACTACCTTAGCTGTTTATTGTTGTTATTTAGAGTATATGACTCTCCATGATCCCTTGGGGTTTTCCTGGTAAAGATACTAGAGTGATTTTCCATTTCCTTCTCCAGCTCATTTTATAGATAAGGACTGAGCCAAATAGGGTTAAGTGACTTATCCAAGGTCACACAGCAAGTATCTGAGGTTAGATTTGAACTCAAGAAGATGAGTCTTCCTTACTTTTAGGTCTGGCACACTATTCACTATGCCATGTAGCTGTGCTACATTATCTACCTGGTCTACAATTAGCCACCAGTGACCACCCCCTGTCCAACTTTGAGGTGTAATTACTTCCAGGCAAATCCAATTTGGTGGTAATCATTCCCCTTTGGTTATGGATATAATTATAATTTCCTTCTTTGACAGTTTCCTTGTTAACCCAGAAGGCATATCTGCTCGAGCTCTACAATACTCTATTATTAGTGGTTATTTGCACATGCCGCCTCTCTGAACTGCAATAAACTCCTTAAGTTTGCATGTGTCTACAAATTCAAGCATAAAAAGTATTTACTAAGGGTTTATTGTGTTCAGAGTTTTCTGTTGGGTTCTTGAGGAAATGGGGACATTTTGATGAGATGATCCTTGTAGGAGAAGATCTCAGACCAAGCAAAGGAGTTTGGACTTCAAGTACAAAGTAGTAGATATCCCTAAAGGTTTTTGGATAGAAGGTTAGTAATGCTTTTATGAGGAAGAACATTCCAATAGCACTTTCAAGGGAAGATTGAAAGTCAAAAAGAATAATTGGTGTAAGAGCTGTTTCCTATATCTTACCCAGAATTACACATGCTATCATATCAATAAGATGCAATAAGTTTTTGCCACATTTGTCAAATTTCCCCAAAAGATCAGAGGGTGAAGCTTAAGTCCCTGTTAGTACAATAGGAAAGCAATGCTGTGGAGATTCGGAGGTAGAAAGAGCAGGGGGGGTTGTACCATGTGACTCTCTAGAGTTTCAGCATTGATGGCAGGCAACTCATATGCATATATAAGCCACAAAGTAATTAGTTGTACTGCTATGGAGATCTTTGACCTGGAGACTAGACCCCCCCCCCCAGTTGTCCCATTATTGCAGAAGGAAGCTGCTTTGTTTGGACCTAGGAGCCATTCAGGCCTGGGTCTTCCCCCAGTGTTTTCCCTCTTGTTTCCCTCTGGGACCTGCTAGGAAGCCTCCCTTGTAAAACAGCCTCTGGGGGAACATGTTCTGTGTGACATGTTTAAGTTTTATGTGCCTACAACCTGCTGGTCTAGCAGCTTGGGGCCTCTGCCACAGAAATCACCCAAAGGGAATTGACTGTGATGAATCTGTATCGTAAGATCAGCTAATGTTCCATTCTTGACAGCCAATCCCTCTCCCATGGGACAAGCTTGTGCCAGAGGTCAGAGCCTTTTGACAGCCCCAAAGATGGCAGCATGTGGGTCTGTCAACGTGCAACCTATTCAGGACTTCCAAGTGAAAGGTTGAGCTTCAGATGCCAAAATGACAGCTATGTGTTTAAATTATATATATATATATATATATATATATATATATATGTGTGTGTGTGTGTGTGTGTGTGTGTGTATATGAATGTAAAAGAGGGTGGTGATAAAGCACTGTGCTAACCAGAGAAGAGGACACAGAGAAAAGGAAAGGCTGGCACCACATTGGGGTTAAGTGGACATGAGTGTGTTAGAGGAAGAGCAATTATGTAGACGGTGTATCTGGAATCTTTGCCTCATCTACTCCCACTCCCACTGGAAATGATCAATGTAGGACTAGAAGAACCAATGGAATATGAAGTGATGCAAAGTGAAATGAGCAGAACCAGGAGAGCACTGTACACAATAACAGCAATAATGTACAGTGATTCACTGTGAATGACAACTTTTATCAGTGACACAAGGATCCAAGGCAACTCTATAAGACTCATTGAGGAAAAAGGCTATCTACCACCAAAGAAGAAATGATTGTATCTGAAAGCAGACTGAAGAACAGCATTTTTTCACTTTGTTTCCTTCATTAATTTTTTTCTTGAATAATTAGCATATGCCTTCTTTCACATGATGATCATGGGAATATGTGTTTTATGATAGCACATATATAACCTATATCATATTACCTGCTGTCTCAGGGAGAGGGGAGGAAAAGGAGGGAAGGAGAGAATATGGGTCACAAAATGTCAGAAAACAATTATTAAAAAGTGTATCTACATGTAATCTGGAAAAGAAAAATATAAATACAAAAAAAATTAAGAAAAACGAGCCAGTGGCCTGAATGTTTTTTAGTGCTGGTGATCTAAGCAGCCTTTTTTCAGTTTTCTGAAAGGAGTGTGGTTCTTTTGGAACTTGAGGCTTTCACAGAGGGGCCCCTTATTCAGGACTCTGTACACCAGCTACTTCCCTCTCTGCTGTATTTCAGATTACCCTATCAAGTGATCCAATGTGTGATTTTTCTCTATCCCCTTCTTGGTTGTTCCACCTGAAATTAGCACAAAGACGGCTTATTCCAGTCTTGGTTTTCCTGAGAGAATAGGATTGTCTGGATAGGGGGTTCCACTAGTTGTGTGAATTGAGAAGGAAATGGAAAAACAACCTATTCTGGCTAGGGATTGTGGCCACTAATGATGGTAGATTCCAAAATAGGGTAAGTAGGCTCTTGTCTGTAGCTCACCAATCTCTCTTTTCAAGGGATGACAACCTGACGAAAAAGAAGTACCCTCTCATGGGGGAGTAGAATGGAAACAGAATAACCTAAATTTGCATAATATTTTACAATTTGCAAAGCACCTTCCTCTAACAACCCTGCAAGGTAATACAAGTATTATATCTCCATGGTTACAAATGAGGAAACTGAGGCTCAAAAGGATGAAGAAATTTTCCTAAAACCCTGGGATCAGTGAATGTTGGCATTTAAACCCAAACCAAGCTCTCCTTGTCCCAAATCCAATTCTCATTCCATATAACACCATCATTGGAGAACTAATTCTCTGAACACACAGATCTCGAATGAATCCTTCCTGCTCATCCAGGCTGACTTCCCACTGATGTCGGGGGTGAGAATAAAGTAAATGACAAAGACACCTGGTAAGTATGCCTGCTTAGTCTTTAATGTTAAAAAAATAATGTAAAGGTGATGAATTAGGCAAATTGGCTGATGTCAAATTGTACCCATCAGAATGATTCAGGGCTGGAGATGAGTAATAGTGAAGAGGAAAGGCTGTTACTTTGAATAACCAAATTAGCATAATCTGAAGAGGGTTGAAAAAACAGCTTCCACAATCACCTGCTCTTAACAAAAAGCTATGGACTATCCATCCACACCTTCCTTGAGGACTTTCACTAAGGCTTCCCACGAAAGTTGCTATTTCTGTCAAGAATATAGTGTGTATCATCTCAGAACACCTGAAACCCAGGTAGACTCTGGAAGAAAGGACAGGCATAGCTGCAATTAGCATGGCATTGCTGAGGTCTTACACTAGGTGCCAACATCCAAAGAGACATACCTCCTTCTTGATCCCACGTCTATCAGCTAGTAGAGTCCACTAACTCATTTGTCCACCCACTCTGCCAGAGGCCCTGGCTGTCAAATTCCTTCCCAAGATCCTGCTTACCCACTAGGATGGATTATCCCAATGTATTGCCTTGCCTAGCCTGGAGTCCTATGTCACAGAATATATGAATGAATAAATGAAAATACATTTATTAAACTACTGTGTGCAAAACAATGTGCTGGGTACCTGGGATACAAACAGAATTAATTATTTACTTCTCAAGTCTGCCTTTCCTCTTCTTAATTCCTTGTCTTTGTTTAGAAAACAGTTCCTGTGCCCCAGAATCTCTCACTCAAAACTTCATGATGGTTAGTCCAAATGTCTCTGGCCAGGATCATGTTTGCTCATGTGAATCACCAGAAATGGGTCATAGTCATTTGGTTTGATGAGTGCTTGTTGGGCAGTTCTCTGTCACATCTTGGATGCATGCTCTGGGAAGCCAGCTGACCTCTTTACTTTTATTATCAAATGAACAAATAGAGTCTCTGACCCTTTCTGGATGAGCTTTCATTGAACAACACATGCAGATAAGAAGGGAAACAATTGTTTCTGCTTCAAAAAGGTCTAGTTATTGTTTCCACATCGTAGAATTATACACATTTGTTACCTCCAAATAGTCAATGGTTCTTCTTCCTTCTGTCATCCATGTGACATTCTTCCACATGTGAGCTTCCTGACACAGGTCACAATTTTCCTCTGTCACCTGCTTTTTTCTTTGCTTTCACATTGAAATTTTTTTTAACATTTAAAAAAATTTTTTTCCTTTTAAACATTATTTTATTTGGTCATTTTCAAACATTATTCATTGGAAACAAAGATCATTTTCTTTTCCTCCCCCCCCCATCCCACCACCCCTCCCATAGTTGACGCGCGATTTCAGTGGGTCACATGTGTCCTTAATTTGAACCCATTTCCATGTTGTTGGTATTTGCATTAGAGTGTTCATTTAGAGTCTCTCCTCAGACATGTCCCCTCCACCCCTGTAGTCAAGCAGTTTCTTTTCCTTGATGTTTTTACTCTCACAGTTTGTCCTTTGCTTGTGGATAGTGTTTTTTCTCCTAGATCCCTGCAGATTGTTCAGGAACATTGCACTGACACTAATGGAGAAGTCCATTACGTTCAATTGTACCAAAGTGTATCAGTCTCTGTGTACAATGTTCTCCTGGCACATTGAAATTTTCCTACCATTTCAATTAAATTTTATTTTTTAATTCACAAGTAGTTATTTTCTTCCCCTCCAACCTTACCTCTCCAATTTCAAAACCAATCAACAAAACCATTATAACCAAAGAGCATTATCAAGCAAAAATTATTAGGACCTTGATGATATCTAAGATGGTGTGTTTCATCCAGAAGAAAATGTGATTTATAACTTGTGTATACGGGTATATGATTTTGGGGGATTGGTTTTAAAAGATTACTCTATTACAAAAATGAATATTATGGAAATAGGTATTAAGTGATAATACATGTATAAACCAGTGCAATTGCTTGTCAGCTCTGGGAGGAGGGAGGGAAGAAGGAGGGAGACAATGAGAATCATGTAACCATGGAAAAATTTAAACATAAAATAAAATAAATTTTAAAAAAGATTGTGTTTTTCAATATGCATTATGAGTTTATCACTTCTCCATCAAGGAGTAACATTTACCATTGTCATTTCTCTGGAATCATGATTGATCATGTTAAAATTTCTTAAATTTTACAAAATAGTTGATTTTAAACATGTTATTATAATACAAATTGTCCTCACTTCACTCTGCATCAGTTCATATAAGTCTTCCTAGGTTTCTCTAAAACCTACTAGAATTCTCTAAAATTCTACTATGTAAAAAAATACAACATTGTCCCTCATTAATTAAAAAAATAAAGAGTTCATTTTTTTTCTTAAAGGAGATAGATCATCCTGAATTTTTTTATAACATTATTTTATTTGGTCATTTCCGAGCATTATTCATTGGAGACAAAGGTCATTTTCTCCCTCCCACCCCCCACCTATCCCATGGCCGACACGTGATTCCACTGGGTATCACAAGTATTCTTGATTTGAACCCATTTCCATGTTGTTGGTATTTGCATTAGAGTGTTCATTTAGAGTCTCTCCTCAGTCATACCCCCTCAACCCCTGTAGTCAAGCAGTTGCCTTTCCTTGGTGTTTCTACTCCCACAGTTTATCCTCTGCTTGTGGATAGTGTTTTTTCTCCTAAATCCCTGCAGATTGTTCAGGGACATTGCATTGCCACTAATGGAGAAGTTCATTATGTTCGATTGTACCACAGTGTGTCAGTCTCTGTGTACAGTGTTTTCTTGGTTCTGCTCCTTTCGCTCTGCATCTATCCTGAATTTTAAGGATAGATAGTAATCATGTAAATGTGGCAGAATTTAAAAAAATGATATGGTGTCAGCTAGTGGATTGAAAGTCAGACCCAGAGACAGAAGGTCCTGGTTTCAAAGCTGTCCTCAGACACTTCCTAGCTGTGTGACCCTGGACAATTCACTTGACCCCCATTGCCTAGCCCTTACCACTCTTCTGCCTTGGAACCAATACATAGTATTGATTCCAAGATGGAAGGTAAGGGTTTTTATTTTTAAAATTACAAAATACCTAATACATTATAAAAATCACATCATGATGTGATTTTGGATGAAAATCACATGAGATAGCATTTAAAACACTGAAAACATATCTATATAAATTCTCTCATTATCAATATTCTTTCAGATTATTATAAACTTGTTCCTGCTCTCCTCAGTCCTTTACCATTCCTGCTATTAGCTCCATGGGAAAAACTTTTGTGGCAAACAGATGGTGGATATCTTCACCTCCAGAGCCAGCACTCTCATTTATTTTCTCCTCATGAATTCCATGAAACCACACACCATTTCTTTTCCCTTAACTTACTAACTTTTTACCTTGTCTCCTAAAATTGTTTTACCTTCTCTTGCAACTATCTTCTTCTTCTTTTTGAATCCTTCCCTACTTACTTCTCCTCTGAGTTCTTCTTCTGTTCTGTATTTCCTTCTATTTCTCCTTTAACCCTCTCTCACATCAAATTCTTCACCTACTCCTTCTCCTTTTTCTTCCCTTCAAGTCCTTCTTAAATTCTCTTACTTCCCTTGGCTCTGAAGTAAGAAGACATAGGTTCAAATATTGCTTCTGATGCTTACTACTCTAAAAATTTAAATTATATCTTAATAATAAAATATTATATTTTAGGAGGTTTATTAAATGATCATTAGAAATCAAAGAATAAAGAGGATACAAAATAAAAACCACATGCCCATGGCTGGTTAGTCATTTTCAAAATCTCCACCTTACCACCATCACCACTGATTGTTGCATCATGCCAAAGAGGAGGCAGAGCCTCAATGCCCACTGACTTTATCCTCTGTCTATAGCAAGTATGTAATGACAGGAAGTCAGTGGGCTTTCGGGATATGTAGTTCTTTTTTAGGGTAACAGATTTTCAATTATATACTATTCATGTGACCTTGGGCAAGTTACTTCATCACCCTGGAAATATTTCTCCATCTGTAAAAGGAAGGAATTGGACTAGATAGTCTCATAGATTCCTTCCAGCTCTAAATCTATGCACCTTTGCAGTGTGATCCTCTTCCTTTAGCTCTAGCTGGATAGTTTTGGTCCTACTGAAGGACCAAAGGCTTGAGACCTGATGTGTATAATCTGCATTGATCATAAATTCAGATTACCATTATGTATTTTCAAGTGACAATGACCTGATCTTGGATTGTCAAAATAAATCCTTCCATTTCCATATACAAATTAGCATAAATATCATCTGATACTTCTTTGTTAAACCATCCTTGATGGTGTTCATTTGGACATTGTCTCTAGAGCTACTTTCAGATCAAAGCTGTTTCAGAAGTTCCATCCAGAAGTAAACCATTTTTGATTACAATCAACAAATTCAATAACATGTGGAAACTAGATGGAACAGTGGATAGAATGCTAGACCTAGAATCAAGATGATCTGAATTCAAATCTGACCTTGGTCACTTACTAGCCCTGTGATCCCAGACAAGTGATTTAGCCTCTATTTGTCTCAGTTTCCTCATCTGTAAAATAGGGATAATAATAGCTCTTACCTCCCAGAGTTATTGTGAGGATCAAATGAGATAATCATAAAGCATTTGGCATAGTGAGCACTGGCACATAGTGCTGTGCAAATGTATGTTATCATCAGCATCATTATTTTTATCATTCCTCTTGTTGGCCTTTATTATTACTGTGGGAAGTCATGCAAATTTGTTGCAAAGGCATTTCTGTATGATTTAACCTGTTTATCATGTGCTTTGGGAACATTTATCAATTTTCTATTGTGGTACACACATGTAATGGAATATTATTAAACCTTAAGAAAGTACAAATGATCAATACAGAGAACCATGGGAAGACTTCTCTGAACTGATGCTTCCAGAAGTGAGCTAAATCAAGGAAACGATAGATAACTGACTGTAACAATGTAAATGGAAAGAATAAGAAAGTGAAAGTGGATGGTATGTAATTATAATCACCAAATCTGAATCTGGAGAAGAGTTGAGAAATTCTCCTGCCTCCTTTCATAATAAAGGTTGGGAACTACATGTGTAGAATACTGCATGTTCTTTCCAATGCAGCTAATGTATTGTATGGCTTTGTTTTGCTGAATTTCTTTTTTTCCTCTCTTTCTTTTAAAATCCTTGTTAAAGGGGAAGGATGATTGGGTAGGGGAGATATTGAGAGAGATGTGCAGAAATAAATGTGATATAAAATTAAAAGTTGTTAATAAACACATATGTATAAATTTTAAAAAAAAATTTAATTTTTAAAAATTTTAAAAAAATTTTCAAAGAAGACAACATAAGCTGTCTCCTAGAAGCACAGTGACACTAGGACCCCCCAAAGGTGGCACACATGCAGCTTCTGGCTCAGAATCACAATTGCATCAAAGAAGTTCAGAGCCAAGGGTTAGGCTCCTAACCACGGGTCCTGATCTCTAGAAGTCTGGACCAAGGTTACAGGAAAAATGTAAATTGATGGAGAGGTTTTGTTTTTAAAGGCAAAAATGGCAGATGTCCTCTGCAGGGGTTGGTGTAAAGGACAATAGCCTTGGGAGCTTAGTGGCAAAACAGAGGATGCTTGCCCAGCTGAAAGATTTTTTAAAAATACAAATAATACCAGCTCCCATTTTACAATAGTTGAAGGTTTACAGAACACTTTTCTCCAAACAATCTCTGAGAATCAAGTAGTGTAAATACTTTTATTCTCTTTTTTTTTCAGATAAGGAAGCCAAGATTCAGGGGAAAAAAAAGGAAATTCATGACCCAAGAACATGAAGGTTGGGAAGTTTAAAAGTTTGGACTTAAATCTAGGTCTCCTGACTCTAAAGTCTGTGCTCTTTTTACAGATGAGGAAACTGAGGGAAGTAGGGCTAAGTGACTTTCCAGGGTCACACAACTAATAAATGTCTGAGGCCAGATTTGAACTTAGGAATGTGAGGCTTCCTGAGTCCAGTCCCAGCACTCTATGCACTATGGCTCTACCTAGCTGCCCCAAAATATCTTGTATATATTAAGCATCCTGCCTACCATAAGGCCATGACATTATAGCAACTCCTAACTAGAAGGACATCTAACCAACCATGTTCCTATCTGAGCAGGATTTCTCTCTTCAATATCTTTGATAAGTGTCCATGCAGCTCCTACTTGAGGGAAGCAGCTTGGGATAGTGATATGAGCATTAGCTGTGAAGTTGGAGGATCTTGGGTTCAAATCCCAACTTTGCTACTAACTTGTCATCACCTTACTTCTCTCGCCTTGAAATCTTCCATCTGCAAAATCAGTGAGCATTTATTAAGTACTTACTATTTGCCAAGCAGTGTTCTGGTAATACAGACAAGGGTAAAAACCATCTTTGCCCTCAAAAAGCAATAACTAGCTGCTTACAAGGCATTTATTGGGGCAGCTAGATGACACAGTAGATACTGAGTTTGGTGTCAAGAAAACGCCTCTCCCAGAATTCATATCTGGCTTCAGACACTAGCTGTGTGACCTTGGACAAGTCACATAACCCTATCTGCTTCAATTTCTTCATCTGTAAAATTATCTGGAGAAGGAGGTAGTAAACCATTTTGATATCATTGTCAAGAAAACCACCCAAAAAATGTCAGGAAGAGCCAGACATGACTGAAAGATAAGTGAACCACAACAAAGATAAATTGGGGCAGCTAGGTGGCACAGTGGATTAAGCACCAGGCCCAGAGTCAAGAGGACCTGGGTTCAAATGTGGTCTCAGATACTTCCTAGCTGTGTGACCCTGGGCAAGTCACTTAACCCCATTTGCTTAGGACTTGAACTTCTGCCTTAGAGCTGTAACTAAAAACAATAGGGTTTTTTAAAAGAGTAAATGGAAGACAATCTTATAAGAAAAAACCATTCCTCTCATTCTAGAAACTCTGAGGCAGCTAGGTACTGAAGTAAACATCATGCTGGACTTTGGATGAAGAGGATCTACATTCAAACCCTGCCCTAGCTATTTCCTAACTGTACAATTCAAGACAGGTCATATATATTCTCTGATTCTCAAATTTCCTCATCTGGAAAATGTACAATATATTGGCCCCTACTTCATAGGATTGTTGTGAGGTTCAAATGAGATAATATATGTAAAGTGCTTTATAAACCTTAAGGGACTACCTAAGTGCTAGCTATTATTATTGCTCCATTTCTCATTTCTATGAGCTTTTTTGACTGCCATGTCACACTGTGGATTCACAATTGAGTTTGAAGCTCATTAGAACCCTCTATCTTTTCCCCATAAACTACTGACATTGAAGAGATGATCATTGAGGTGCCTTTCAACTCTGAACTTCTGGGATCCTGGGATGCTATGATATTATCCATTCATGTCTTCTGCTACCCTCTACTTAAAAATAACCCTTATCTTCTGTCTTAGAATCAATACTGTGTGTTAGCTCCAAGGCAGAAGAGTGGTAAGGGCTAGGCAATGGGGTTAAGTGACTTGCCCAGGGTCACACAGCTAGGAAGTGTCTGAGGTCAGATTTGAACCCAGGACCTCCAGTCTCAAGGGCTGGCTCTCAATCCACTGAGCCACCCAGCTGCCCCCTACCTTGTACTTTTTTTAATGCAATTGTGCCTACAACTTTACATTTATTCCCATCATACTTTGTCTCTAGATTTGGTTGTTTCAAGTTGTTTTGGAACTTGACTCTTCCCATTCACTTTCTTAGCCATCTCTCCCATCTTTGAGTGTCCTGATGAAAAAGGTTCAATTCATGTCACATCAATGTTGTTTATAAAAAAGGTTGAGTCCATAAGACCAAGGATAGATTCAGGGGACTCTTCCTCTGGGAAATTGGTGTTAATCTATTGTCACCATTCTTTGGTTGACCATCACTCAACCAATTCCAAAGCCAATTTTAGCCCTTCATTAAAGAGCCCAAATTTCTTTATCTTTTCCCTATGGATAGCATGGAGAGGTTCAGAGAAATGTCTTACCAAAATCAAGTTATTCTGTGTTATTCTATGGCTTATCAATCTACCTGGATTTTAACTTAGACTTTGCAACTAATTAGTTGTGTGACCTTGGACAAGTCTCTTCCCATCTCTGAGCCTCAGTTTTCTTATTTGTAAAGACAGACCCAGATAATTTCTATGGTCTCTGTCCATTCTAAGATTCTAAATGAGGGGATCCAGAGAAAACAGAACTTGGGTAATTTTTTAGACTACCTTAATTATGAGTGGATACAAACAGACCTGATCCTATCCATGGATAGATTAGGTAGAAATGGACTAGATTCAATTTCAAGACCATTAGGAAAATCTCCTTCTTCCCCCATCTCCTGATTACCCATTCTCATCTGCTGGGAGGTCCCCTAAAATCCTTTTACTAGGGCACCAAATTTTTCTTTGCCCACTCAGAGGTCAACCTGAGAATTAAGATACTCTTGAGAAAGGCAAAACAGTGACTTACATTTTCACTAACGTATAAACAAAGGAGGAAAGAAAAGGCAAAAATTTATTAAGTCCTTCCTATGTGTCAGGTATTCTACTATGTGCCAGGGATAAAAATACAGGCTAGCAAGACAATTCTTCCTTGGGATAACAGCACAAAAGGAGGAGCTGGGAGGGAGGCAGAAGTGACTTGGAAGTGTGGCACCAGACAGTATAAGATAAAAACACATTTATCAGAACTGATGATTGATCAGTCCTGCAATAATACTTTGATAAGAGTTAGAAATGAGGAGGGAGAGTGCAGGGAGGCCCTAAGGATCAGGAAGTGGGTAGAGATGAAGGAAAAAAGAAATAAGGCAGTGATGGGCCATTGGACCTCTACCCTGGTCATAACAGATCTGTAGAATTCTGTCCAGCCCTGACTGCCATACTTTAGAAAAGGATGCTCAAGGCATCCAGAAGAAAAGGACAATCAGGATGCTAAAAGGCTTTGAGTCTGAGCTATTTAAGAACCTCCCAGCCTGGAGAAGAAAAGACTCAGAGAAAACCTCTTCAAGAAACTCCAATAGATTCCTATCAGTTCCAGGATCAAATTCTGAATCTGTTTGGCATTCAAAGCTATTAGTAACCCATCTCCAGCCCACTTCCAGTCTTCTTAAGCCTTACCTCCAATCATACACTCTTTGATCCAGTGACATTGGCCTTCTGACTGTTCCAGGCACAAGACACTCTCATTTCTTGGCTCTGGGCATTTTCCTGGCTGGAACTCTATCACTCCTCTACTCCATTTCCTGCTTTCCTGACTTCCTTCAAGACCCAGTTAAAATCTTACCTTTTAAAAGTCCTTCCCAACCCCTCTTAATTCTAGTGACTTCCCTCTCTTAATGATTTCCTATTTATAACCTGTTTGTAGATATTTACTTGTTGTCACTCCTGTTAGAATATAAACTCTTTAAGGACAGGAACTATCTTTTACCTCTTTTTGTATCCCCAGTGCTTAAAACAGCACCTGGCACATGTTGTTTTTATTCAGTCATTTTAGTCATGTCTGACTCTTCATGACTCTATTTAGGGGTTTTGTGGCAAGGATACTGCAGTGATTTGCCATTTCCATCTCCGACTCATTTGACAGATGAGGAAACTGAGGCCAAGTGAAGTGAATTGGCCAGGGTCACGTGGCTAATAAGTGTCTAAGTCCAGATTTGAACTCAAGACTTCCCAAAGTTCAGTCCCAATGCTCTATCCATTGCACCATCTAGCTGCCCAGAGTACATAATATTTTTATTCAAAGATATTTTATTTTCCCAATTTTATGTAACAACAATTTTCAACATAAATTTTCCAAAATTTATAAGATCCAAATGATCTCTCCCCCTTCCTTCTCTCCCCCTCCCAGGGATGGTAAGCAATTTGATCAGGGTTATACATGTATTACCATGCAAAACATACTTACATATTGGTCATTGTTATAAGAGAATACTCTTACAAAACCAAAACCCCAAAATAAAACTGTAAATAAATGAATATGAAGAATAGTCTGCTTTGGTCTACATCAGACTCCAATGGCTCTTTCTCTGGAGATGGATAGCTTTCTTTGGCATAAGTCCTTCAGAATGGTTCCAGATCATTGTATTGCTGAGAGGAGCTAAGTCTTCCCTGGTTGATCATTGTGCAATATTGCTGTTACCACATACAATGTTCTCCCAGTCCAGAGTACATTACTTGATTGACTGTCTTCAGATATTTGAAAGGCTCTCATGTAGAAGGAATTAGACAGCCTAGAAGAAAAAGAAATTAGTTTGAGTATGCAGAGAGTCCAACTTCAATCTACTGCTCTATTCAAAAACCTGGTAATAAAGGGAACCATCCCAATGTGAAATGGGCTGCTCCAGGAGAAAGTGGGTTCTCCATCCCTGGAGGTCTTCAAGCAAAGCCCTTGTTGCCTATGTGGCAGCAGGAGTTCTTGCAGGGTAGGGAAGGGATACAGGTTGAACTAGAAGGCTTTAGAGGTCCCTCTGAATTCTTCCGTTGAACCATCAATCAATGAAAAAGCATTTATCCAACATATACTCTATGCCAGACGTGATTCTAAGTAAGGTCTGTGGATACAAAGACAAAAAAACCCAGTCCCTGCCCTCTCGGAGCTATATTTTTATGATTACATATTTAATAATAATAATAACAACAACAACAATAATGCCTAGCACCTTAAAGTTGAGAAAGTACATTATGAATATTTGATCAACAATTCTGGGAGATAGAGTGACTTACTCAAGGTCAAACAGCCAGTAAGTGTCTGAGGCTGGATTTGAACTCGTCTTCCTATTTCTAAACCCAGTGCTTTCTCCATTTACTGCACATGTGTATACCCACAAATGTACAGATACACATGCACATATGCATATATATGCATGTATGTGCATATTTATGCATACATGCACACCCGAATATATACATGTGCATACATGTGTAAGTCTATACAAATATATGTACCGATCCATATATAAATATTTACAAAATCCATTATGTGTTCTGTGCCTTCCATGGATCAGAAAGACAAGACTGGATCAAAGACAGATTTCCCCTTCTTCCCAGTTTGGTCACTATTGCCTATCCCTGGATGCAAATGTCTCCTAATTCCCATCTCCTATTTCCCTGGCACTGCCCTTTCCTCTAATCTTCTTGTCCCCTCCACAAGCTCCTAATCCAGGGGGCTGCAGCCATTCTGAGCTCTGGGCTGATAGGGATAATGAATTTGATTTTGGAGGCTGGGGTGGAGTGAGGACACTGATGGGTAGTGTGGAAGGTACAGATTCACCTTGAGGCCCATAATCTCAGAGCTGGAAGGTATCTCAGAGGGCTGTCAAGACAAACCAGGACCTGAAGCAATGAACCTTTTTTAGAATACCACTGACAAATAGTCATCCAGGCTTCAATAGTGTGCCTTCAGCGACAGAGAACTCACTACTTCCTGAGGCAGCAGATTCCATTTTGGGACAACTCTGCATATTAGGAATATTTTCTTTATATTGGGCCCAAATCTAGCTCCCTGTAAATTTCTACCCTCACTCCCTACTTCTACCAGTCCCTTGTAGACCCAAGCAGAGTAATTTAATATGGTCCAGTAGAAAGAGCACTGATTCTGGAGTCAGAAGTTGGAGGAACTCAGTTCAAATCAATCCTCAAGCACTTACAGCTCTGGGACTCTGGAGAAATCATTTTACCCCCAGGAACCTCAGTTTCCTTATTAGTAAAATGAGAGAGATGGACCAGATGGTATCAGAGGTACCACCTAGATCCATAATCCTAAATCTTTCTTCTATTTGACAATCCATTGGACCAGAAAATTTTAATCCCATTTTGGGCGTTGGACAGTCTGGTGGACTCCTTAGAAAAATGTTTTTAAATGTATAAAGTAAAATCCCATAAGATTACAAAGGAAGCCAGTGATACTGAAATAAAGATGTAATCCAAGTTCACTGACCACCTGAAATCCATCTATGGACTCCAGATTAAGAATCCCCACTACATATATTTTAAGCCAAAAGTCATGACTTCTTCCCCAGGCAGTTAAAATACTCAGTGGACAGAATACTGGCCCTGAAGTCAGAAAGACTTGAGTTCAATTTTAGCCTCATATTTACTGGTATGAACCAGGATAAGTCACTGGACCTCTATTTGACTCAGTTTCCTCAACTGTAAAATGTGTGTAACAAAAGCACCCGCTTACCAGGTTCATTGTGTGCCTCAAATGAGACAGTACTTTAAAAGTCCTTATCATAGTGTCTAGCACATAATAGATTGCAGTTTTCCTTTCTAAAATGAAGTTTCCGGAACTGAACATAAAGTTTCAGTTTCTTTATTGGCTTCTCTGCCTAAATGAGTAAGGTAGTAAGGTTTAGTGGCTAGCGTGCAGACCTTGCAGTTAGGAAGACCTAGGTTTGAAGGCCACTTCAGATACTTGACTAGCTCAGCTTTCTCATCATTAAAATGGGGATAGGACCTGCAACATCTACTTCAATGAGTTATCAGGCAACGCAAATGACATCATATGTGAAAATCAATTTGCAACCGTTAAAGAGCTATATGTGTCTGTAATTATTATTGGTAAGTGTTCCTTCACTGGAGGCTATAGACTATGAGATAAATGAACACTTCTCAGTAATGTAAACCACTAATGCCAAATCATTTCCTGAGAGCAGCCTCTGATGGATGAGAGGTGCTTTCCATGTCTCAAGGTAACCCATTCCACCATTGGATAGGTCTAATTGCTGAGAAGTTTCTCCTTGAGAAGCTGAAATCCATCTCTCTATAATTCCTCTCTTAATGCCCTCAACTGTTTCTTGTTCAAGTAAAACAAGTCTAACTCCTCTTCCACATGAGATCCCTTCAAATATTTGAAGACAGCTATCATATCCTCCTTAAACCACCCCTTTTCCATCTGGCAATCCAGAAAAAAGTTTCAGTGAATATAATAATTATTATAATGATTATTTTTATCATCATCATCATCATCATCAAAGTTACCTTCCCATTCTAATACTATTTGAGTTGAGTTTGTTTTTCAGGAAGGACATTTCTGAGAATAGGGAGAAATTATAGCCACAGTTTTACTTCTTTCATACTCTCTTTGCTGAAGGGACTAAGAGGGCTGGAGGGGATCTGTTTATTAAATAAATTATCCAGATATTACTGCTCAGGCACTCAGTGACTTTAAGATAATTAATAAAAGGGACAATAGATGTAGAGTTAGAAAACTCAACTTTCAAACCTGGCTCTTTGATGAGCTTCTAACATGACCCTGGAAAGGTCCTCTCATCTGCATATTCTTTTGTATATTTTTACTGTAAAATGAGGGAGTAGGAATGGGCATGATGGTCCATGCTTAAGAAGCTTCAATGGCTCCCTAGTGCTTCCAAGATAAAATACAAACATTTTTGTATCTTTTAAAACTCTTCACAATCTGATTCTGACTTCCTACTCCCATCATTCACTCTATTCTATGCTCCAGGCAAACTTGATACTCCACATACATGACATATCATCTTCCTCCTTCGCACAGCTTTGTGTAGGTTTTCCCAGCCCCTGAAATGCTCTCCTTTTTCTCTCCCACCTCCGGGAATCTCTAGCTTCCTTCAAGTCTCAGCTCTAATGGCTCCTCCTTTAGGAGTGCTTTCCTAATGCTCCCATATGTTAGTGATCTCCCCTCAGCCCTGTAGATACTTTGTCATTGTTTTGTAGAAATTTTCTGGCTTCTTATTTGTCCATCTGCTGCTCTCTCCCAGAAGACTGTGAGTTCCTTGAGGTCAAGGACTAGTTCATTTTCTTCCTTTGTATCTCCAGCACCTCTCACAGTACCAGGTATATAGCATGTGCTTAATAAATGGACATTGAGTTGAATTGAATTCTTTTTAGTGTGTTCACTTATTAAACCCTTTCTGGGTGCCAGGCACTGTCCTAGGTACTGATTCTCTTTCAGCTGCTCTAACAACCTTTCACAATCTGATAACCTGTGAATAGAAAACCAGCACTGACTCATACCCATTCTGTGCCTCTCCTCTCCCTCTGCCCCCCACCCCCACCCCTTCTACATACAGAGTAGTTCCACATGGTCTGCAGACAGAAGATCAAACACCGAGAAGAACCTTGTTTGTGCTATGCAAATACTAAAAGCAAGAAGTATAAATATCCAACAGCTCTCCTACCTTGAACTGGGAAGGAGGAAGGCTGGATGATAAAAATGCATTACCATCATCTGTGAACGTGAAGGCCGACCACATATATATGCATTATCCTGGTCCATGGAAAGCTGTCTGCATGTACATATGGCTTATTAACCCTCTGTAGGGCTCAAACCACTGCTTCTCTGAGGCTTTCACCTGATGATGCATTAACTGGCTGTGTACTGTGAGAAGAGAGGGAAACCACTGCTGACAATGGCAGTTAAAAACATCTCAAAACAATTAGTACTGGAGAATTATTTCTCAGAGCTCTGATGGATGGCCAGTTGAGCACAGAAGGACTGGGATATTGTGAGAGGTAGTCCCAGTAACAATGATAATAACACAAATTTTAGTGTTACTAATAACTATTATTATAACCAGCACTTATACAGTGCTTTAAGGTTGGCAGAACATTTTACAAATATTATTTCATTTTATTCTCACTAAAACCCTAGAAAGTAGGTGCTATTGTTACCCTCATTTTACAGATGAGGAAACTGGGGCAGGAAAATGATTGGTCAGGATTATAGACATTATATATGTGTGTGTGTGTGTGTGTGTGTGTGTGTGTGTGTGTGTGTGTGTGTGTAATAGCTAGACATTGCCTCCACCTGGATTTGAGCTCAGAATTTTCTGACTCTAAACGCAGCGCTCTAAACATTGTCCCACTTTGCTACTTCCAATACAGGGAGCCATTGCCAATTAATCATGGGGGCAGGGAGCAGAGAGGTGGCACAATAGGTAGGGTGCTAGATTTGGAGTCAAGAAGGCCTGGGTTTGAATTCTACCTCAGATGTCTATTAGCTGTGTGATCCAGGCCAGGTCACATAAACTCTCAGGCTCAGTTTCTTCATCTGTAAATAATGGCCTCCTATTTCACAGGGATATTGTGAGGATCAACTAAGACATTGCATGTAAAGTGCTTTGCAAATCTTAATGCATTATATGTCTTTGGTATTAATTCTAAGGCAGAAGAACAGCAATGGTTAGGCAGGCAGGGTTAAGTGACTTGCCTAGGGTTTCACAGCTAGGAAGCTTATGAGGATGGATTTGAACTCAGGACCTCCTATCTCCAGATCAGGTGCTCTATCTACTGAGCTACCTAGCTGCTCTTATGTCTTCACTATTACTATTCTTCAAATCTCTTTACAACATGGCTCCAATCTACTTTCTAAAAACGTTTTTATAAAGACATTTTTAATAAAATTTTAAATAAAAATAAAATAAATAAATTTTTGAATGTTTATCACCTTGATTATACTTTAAACCCCTTCACACACTCTACAGTCTAGCCAAACTGGTTTTGATGCTGTTAACTCTCACATAATACATTCTACTTCTGGTTTCTTTACCTTTGCAGAGGCTGTGCCTCATGCCTGGAGAGTACTCCCTCTTCGTTGTCCATCTCTTAGAATCGCTGATCTTTTTCAAAGTCCCACTTAAACTCAATCTCCTACATGGCACACACCTTTACTGCTCCTATACCACCTCTTCAGTAGCTCCCTCTCAAAGCTACCTTGTCCTTATTCTGTATATACTCACACATTTATACCTTGTCTTCCTTAATAGAATATAAGCTCCCAGAGGGCAGGGACTACCTCATTTTTTCCCCTTTGGATTCCCAGCACTTAACACACTGCCTAACACAGAATATGTGCTTAATAAAAACTTGTTCATTGGCTGATTAATGGAAGATCAAAAAATCATAGGATCATTTATTTAGAACTGAAAGGAACCTTAGAGATCATCACCTGGTTTGATAACCTCATCAAATTTTGTCTCAGACACTTACTGTGTGACCCTGGGCAAGTCACTTAACCACTGTTTGCCTCAGTATCCTTATCAGTAAAATAGGGAAAGATAATAGCAGCATATACCTTACAAGGTCATTGTGAGGATCAAATGAGATAATTGTAAAATACTTAGCATAATGCCTGGCTCATAGTAAGTGCTATATTAATGTTAGGAGCTATTGTGGTAGCTGGTTTACAGGGGAAAACTATAGTTGTGGAATATCATCACATAAAACATCAGACTTAGCCAATATGTATGTTGTTTTTGCTGATCTTTTTTTTCTTTTTAAATCTTTGTCTCAAGGGAAGACTCACTAAGTAGATGGAGAAGCAGGTTAATTGGAGATGAACGGGATATAAAAAACAAAAGGCATCATTAAAAATAATGCATGAGGCATAACAGATGGATGACCCAAGCACTCTAGTGATATCTATGAAATATTTAAAGAACCAGAGGAAAATCTCTAATGTATTGGGGAAGTTCTCCCTTGAGTATTTCTTGGAGGGCATGCACAAGACTCACAGAGAATGAGAAGGCTTGCATGGGTTGTGATCTAACCAGTGGAAAGAGCTTGCACCCACAATAAAGAGTTCATCGATTCATGAGAGTATTAAATATTGTTATGGTAGTTTGAGCCTAGAACTCCAATATTCCTAGACCTTTTATAAGGTTAATATTCATAACCTCTTCAACCTTTTCCCTGGATTCTTCAGTTCTCACTAAAAACAAGAAATTCAGTTTCAAGAACATTTAACACTAAATATATATCAGAACTATAACCAGTACTGAGCCCTTGAACAATGGGGTTCTATGTAAACCTAATAGAAAATACACATTTTTATTTGAAAGTTGCATGGCAGAGGGTGACATCTAAGTGGCTCAGTGGATTGAGATCCAGGTCTAAAGACAGGAGGTCCTGAGTTCAAATCTGACCTCAGACATTTCTTAGTTGTGGGACCCTGGGTAAATCATTTAACCTCCATTTCCTAACCCTTACTGCTCTTCTGCCTTGGAACTAGTACATGATATTAATTTGAAACTAGAAAATGTTAATCATTGATTAGTGAATCTTGGGGCAGCTAAGTGACTCGGTGGATAGAAAGAGTGCCTAGCTTGGTGATGGGAGGTCCTCAGATACTTCCTAGCTGTGTAACCCTGAGCAAGTCATTTAACTCCAATCACCTTCTGCCTTGGAAAAAACCTTAGTACTGATTCTAAGATAGAAAATAAGGAATTTTTAAAAGGTGAATTTTGTCCATTTTCCTTACCTTTAAGCAACAGTGTACATGTGGTGATAGAAACCAGAGAACTTTGAAACTAGAGAGGAAGATGAAGGAAAGGAAGCTTACTCAATATCACACAGAACATGGTGGAAGAGTTTAGACTAGAACTTAGATTTCCTGACTCCAAGTTTAGTAGTCTTTATAAGATACCACAAAGCAAACCCAAGGACATTGCTCCTGCCTCCCAATTTTTAGAAAGGATACTCTTCCTCAGTCTTTCAGTAACCTTTATTTTTCTTCTCTCTCTTAAAAGACACGGAGGGAGCTTGATTTAATAGTCTGAATAGTAGACTAAGAATCAGAAGAGTAGCTTCCAAATCATGGCTCTGATGTTAATCTACCTTCACACCTTGGGCAAAAAGTTTCCTATCCCTGGACCTCAATTTCCCCATCTGTAATATGAGCAAGTTGAATTTTCTGTTTCTGCTAGGCCCCTGCCACTTCTGGCTTTTTTTTTGTTCTGTGTTCTACAGCTCTGGTATTCTATGTTCTAAGCTCTGGCTGTTGATAGATATCCTCACATTTTATGATTAGGAGAAATCTTAAGTGCTCATGGTTATTTAGCAGATTTATGGGTCTTTTAATGTATGAAGAGTTAAGATGAATGGTTTTATCCTGTAGGCTAAGCTACAAAATGGATTTGTATCTCTGTGACCTGTTTAAAAGGCTAGTGGAAATTCCCCCAAAGAAGGATTTTCTATTGTCTATTTCCAGCTCTTTCAGGCTGGTAATTCATATCAAGCTCAGCCGGGGTTTAAAAGTCCCTGTCATGGTACTAATATTGGTGGAAAATTTCTCAAGTTTCAGATGGACAGAACTGTTGGAAAGTCACTTCAGTTAGCTGCTTGACTTGCCTGGGTAGCCCTTGGTGGCAATACCGAGGGAATATTAGTGTGACAATTTGGGGTGGGGAGAAGAATGCTGGTGTTTGGGCTAACAGACATGACTCAGAGCAAAAAGAAAAGCCAGCAGATCTTTCTAAAAGAATTATCATTAAGGGGAATACAAAGAATACAGGGAAATGAGAAGATTTTTGTGTGTTGATACAGAGCAAAGTGAACAGAACCAGGAAATAAACGATGACTTCAACATGAAGTACACAATGACAATAATATTCATGACTATAATACAAACACAATATGTACAGTAAACAAAGTGACTATGACAATGTAAATGGGAAGATGACTATATACATTTAATGTGTTTACATATATACACATATGTGTAAATATAAGTATCTATATATCTTCTTTGTACACAATTGTTTCATGTTGCTTCTCCTACCAGTTTTGAACTCATTAATAGCAAGGACTGTTGTCTTTCTCTCTCCCTCTCTCTTGCTCTCTCTTACTTTATCTTTGCTTCTCTGTCTCTCTGACTTTCTCTCTCTCTTCTCTCTGTCTCTTTCTTTCTGTGTATCCCTAATGCTTAGTTCTTGTTCAGTTGTGGCCAACTCTTCATGACCCCATTTTGGAGTTTTCTTGGAAAAAATTCTGGAGTGATTTGCCATTTTCTTTTCCAGCTCATTTTACAGATGAGGAAACTAAGGCAAATAGGGTTAAATGACTTGCTCAAGGTCACACAGCTAGTAAGTGTCTGAGGCTAGATTCAACCTCAAGAAGATGAGTCTTCTTGATTCTTGGCCCACTGAGCCACCTAACTGCCTCCTAGAATATAGTTGGAACACAACAAATGCTTGTTGATTGAATGACCCTGATCCTCCCTCCAGTTGTGAGTATTCTCTTCTATTTCAATTTGCTTTATAAATATACTTGTGCCCAATTTTTCATCTCATCCCTCCCTTAGATTTTAAGTTCCTCGGGCGTGGGCACTATTTACTTTTTTTCTTTGTCTTTATGCTCCAATGGTTTGCACAAGTCAATGCTTAATAAATGCTTGTTGAGTCATCCAAATGAGCTGAATTGGCTTGATAACCTCAGAGTCAAAGGATTTAGTCACTGACACTTTCTGGTAAATTGGCAGGTTATTAGGTTAGGGCAGATGAGGCTAACACTGATAGCTTTGATATGATCTATTCTAAGGTCTCTCCCAGATCTGGCATTGTATTCCAAGTCCAGATCTGACTTTGTGTTCCAAGGGCATTTCCATCTCTGACGTTCTCTCTTCTAAGTCCCCTCCCAGCTCTGATTTTCTCTGCTCCGAGGTCCATTCCAGTGCCAACACTTTGTTCTAAGGTCACTTGCAGCTCTAACTTTCTGGAGTTCCACTGCATAGTAACAATCTGGTTCTAGGCTCACTCTTTCCACGCTTCTTTCCAGCTGGCAGCCAGCCGAACTCACCAGCACTGCCATCCTAGAAACGATCCTCCAACGGGCTTGCTCCTGCATTATATTTCATAAATGCAAATGTATAATTAATATTTTCCTCCCCTGATTCTGATTTCATTCTGACTGTTTGTGATTATACTGATGGCAACAGTTGAAGGGATTAAAAAAATCTCTTTTAATTTACGCCTGGATTTTTTTTTAACTTTGCTGATAAATTTCAAATGTCAAGTGCTTTACACTCACAAGGGTGTGGAGTCCAAATGAGACGGCCAAGGATAGAAGCCCGAGGCTTGGAAATAGAATGAAATAGAATATAGCCAGGCATTCCAACCTTGCACTCTGACCCACCATAAAGGCATTTGGTTATATTGTGACTCTATACAGTTCAATTCAAGTCAATAAGCATTTCCTGAGTGCTACTAGGTGGTGGTGGGCAGGGGAAGATAAAAGCAAAACAGCCCCTTCTGTTAAGTATTTGATACGCTCCTAGTGGAAGGGCAGTTAGGTGGTAGAGCAGAAAGTGTTCCAGGCCTACAGTAAGGAAGACTGACCTTCTTGAGTTCAAATCCAGTCTTAGACACTTAATAGCTATGTGACCCTGGGCAAGTCACTTAACCCTGTTTGCCTCGTTCTTATGCATGTGATATTTCTTCATAGGATAACATACAGTAGTAAAAACTCTGCTTTTATCTGTCCTCAAGAGAATGAAAATCCTTTATAGGCAATTGTGTGAGGACAAAGAGAGACAAAATAGGATGCCAAGCTGGTCAAATTACCAGGGACCAGGGATCAGATAATAAGCTTTGGCCTCAGTTTACTTTATAGACTTTTATCTGAGAAAGTTTTCCAAGAAACTCTCTACCTGGCCCATCCCAAATCGAGAAGGTGAGGATCAAATGGACAAAAAACAATACCCTTGCATTGACTGCCATTTTGATTGGCAGTAACTCCTAAAATCTTAGCTTAAAGCCCAGATAATAAACACTGTTTAAATGTAGAAAAGCAGACCTTGTTATTGAAGAGAATCACTCAGTAAAGATGCATCATCTACATTAAATCATCTTCTGATTGATTTATTCTGGATGATTGGACTATTTCTCTCTGGACAGATCTAGCTCAGTATCAGCAACTGGTTCTGTGAAAATAGAACAATAATTAGAATGGTGCTTTAAAGGTTGGCCAATAGCTTTCCTCACAACAGTCCAGTTCAATAGGAGATGTAAGTATGATGATTCCTATTAAACATGTGGGGGAAATAAAGTTCCCAAAGGGGATTACTCAAGGTCACACGGTTAGTAAGCAGAATCTCTGCTATTTAACGTCTGATCTTCGAACTCTGAGACCAGCACTCTTTTCACTATGTCAGAATGAGTAGAACAACATTACTGGGGGAAATGCATGCCAAGGGTAACCAACTTAGAGCTCGATGATGGCAGTGATGATATCTAAGCTTCTCCTAATCCCGCACATAGAATAGGGTCATTATTAAATGTTTGTCAAATTGATTCCTTAGCATTTCATCTTTGGATGTTAGCTGAACTACAGACAATGAGAACCCACATGTTACAGTAGAGTCGAAGAGGAGGAAGAGGAAAAAGAAGAGGAGGAGGAGACATTTGCACTTGAATGTCCCATAGACATCTCAATCTCAATAAATCTGGAGTAGAACTGATTCTTTCCCAAAAAACAACCATTTCTCCTTACTACCTCTTTCTGTTACGGGTACCACCATGCAGCCATGTAGGTCTAAAATTAAGGTAATTTTCCACATCTCTCATGTCCAATCAATTGCTATGTCTTATAGATTCTACTTCCATCATATATTTCTCATTGACTTCCTCTCTCGTCATGCTACCATCTTTGCTCAATTCCTCATCGTCTATTATCTGAACTGTTGCAATAGCCTTTTAATTAGTATTCTTGCTTCCAGTCTTTTTCCTGTCTAATTCTCTTCCTCCATAGAACTGCCAAATTAAAATTCCCAAAGTGTAGGTCTAGCCAGTGGCTCACTATGGTCTCTAGGATAAAGACAGAGTCTTCTCTTTGACATTTAACACTTCTCATATTCTGGCTCTAGGCCCTCTTTCTAGGAATACTGAGCAGTACTTGACACACTCTACTTTATATCTGAATAGCATGTCATCTTCTACCAGTGTCCCTTTGTCCAGACTACCCCAGCTATGCCTGGATTGTTTTCTCCATTCCTCTTCACCTCTTGGGATTCATAGATTCCTTGAATGCTCAGATCAAATGCCACCTTCTACAAAAGGCCTTTCCTATTTTCTCAAATGTTAATGAACTTCCTCCCCTATCTCAATAATCACTTTGGATTTATTTTATAAATATTCCTATTGACTCAATGGGATATAAATTACATGAGTGCAAAGACAGTTTTATTTTTGCATATCCAGCATTAAACAAAGTGCCTGGCAAACAATAGGTATTTAATAAATGCTCCTTGAGCTGGATGATTATGCTATTACAAAAACATGGAGAGGATAGTATAATGAAGAATATACTTATAACTGAGTTTCATTAAAGAAAGACAGGACCCTTACTCTTTCTCATGGACTCATGTTTCCTTCCCCTCCTTCAAAGAATAATTGCAGAAAAAAATATGAGCCCCTTTAGCCCTAAGGAAAACATGGGCATAGACTTTCCCACACTGAAGGTATTGTGTTTGGAGAGCACAAGACACAAGACATACCTGAGAAATGAAATAGAGTCATTGTGCTCAAGGAGATTCAGCTTTGTTTTCCATCTTGGTGGTAAATCCAAAGAGCGATGATTATTTCAATTTAATTTTCCATATTATCCTGTCACCATGGATAGATGAATAGAACTGTTCTGCAATAGAGAGAAGATTGACATGCATGTGCACAAAAAGCAATGGTAACATTATATTGATTCTTAATTCCTATCACATAAGTCTTAAAAGCTTCATTTTCCTCATTCTAGAGGTCAGAGAGGTTAAGGGGCTTGCTCATGGTTACACCACTAATAAGTACTGAGATCTGGGTTCTAGTTTGGTTCTACCAATGAATCACTATATGATCTTGGGAAACCATAAAGAAAATAAAGTAAAAAACAGTATGCTTCGATCTGCATTCAGATTCCATCAGTTCTTTCTCTGGAATTGGGTAGCATTTTTCTTGAGTCCTTCAGAACTCTCTTGGATCTTTATATTGATAAGATCTGTCATTCATTGTTGATCATTGTACAATATTGCTGTTAGTAAGTACAATGTTTTCCTGGTTCTGCTCACTTAATTTTGCATCAGTTCATGTAAGTCATCTGAGTTTTATTTGAAATTTCCCTATTTGTAATATCTTGATATCTGGACAATAAATGCATACCTGAAAACAACATTGAAAATCTGGTGAAATATGATTAGCTTCTTTTAATCTAGTTCTATTTTTTTACGTCAACTAGATTTTCTCCTGTATTATATCCCTTGCTCTTCCCGGAGAATCATCAATTCTTTTTTTTATTATTATTCATTTTTTTTGTTTTTAAACATTATTTTATTTGCTCATTTTCATACATTATTCATTGAAAACACAGAAAATTTTCTTTTCCTCCCCTGCCTCCCGCCACCCATCCCCTAGCCGACTTGTGATTCCACTGGGTATCACATGTGTCCTTGCTCCGAACCCATTTCCCTGTTATTGGTATTTGCATTAGGGTGCTCATTTAGCGTCTCTCCTCAATCATATCCCCTTCACCCCTGTAGTCAAGCAGTTGCCTTTCCTTGGTGTTTTTACTCCCACAGTTTGTCCTCTGCTTGAGGATAGTATTCTTTCTCATAGATCCCTGAAGATTGTTCGGGGACATTGCATTGCCATCAATGGAGAAGTCCATTATGTTCAATTGTACCACAGTGTCTCAGTCTCTGTGTACAATGTTCTCCTGGTTCTACTCCTTTCACTCTGCATCACTTCCTGGAGGTTGTTCCAGTTTCCATGGAATTCCTCTACTTTATTATTCCTTTTAGCACAATAGTATTCCATCACCAACATATACCATAATTTGTTCAGCCATTCCTCAATTGAAGGGCATCCCCTCATTTTCCAATTTTTGGCCACCACAAAGAGCGCAGCTATGAATATTCTTGTACAAGTCTTTTTCCTTATTATCTCTTTGGGGTACAAACCCAGAAGTGCTATGGCTGGATCAAAGGGCAGACAGTCTTTTATTGCCCTTTGGGCATAGTTCCAAATTGCCCTCCAGAATGGTTGGATCAATTCACAACTCCACCAGCAATGAATTAGTGTCCCCACTTTGCCACATCCCTTCCAGCATTCATTACTTTCCCTTGCTGTCATGTTGGCCAATCTGCTAGGTGTGAGGTGATACCTCAGAGTTGTTTTGATTTGCATTTCTCTGATTATAAGAGATTTAGAACACTTTTCATGTGCTTATCAATACTTTTGATTTCTTTATCCGAAAACTGCCTATTCATGTCCCCTGCCCATTTTTTCAATTAGAGAATGGCTTGATTTTTTGTACAACTGGTTTAACTTTTTATAAATTTGAGTAATTAGACTTTTTGTCAGAGGTTTTTGTTATGAAAACTTTTTCCCAATTTGTTGCTTCCCTTCTGATTTTAGTTACATTGGTTTTGTTTGTACAAAACCTTTTTAATTTGATGTAGTCAAAATTATTTATTTTACATTTTGTGACTCTTTCTAAGTCTTGCTTGGTTTTAAAATCTTTCCCTTCCCAAAGGTCTGACATGTATACTATTCTGTGTTCACCTAATTTACTTATAGTTTTCTTCTTTATATTCAAGTCATTCACCCATTCTGAGTTTATATTGGTGTAGGGTATGAGGTGTTGATCCAAACCTAATCTCTCCCACACTGTCTTCCAATTTTCCCAGCCATTTTTATCAAATAGTGGATTTTTGTCCCCAAAGCTAGGGTCTTTGGGTTTGTCATAGACTGTCTTGCTGAGGTCATCTATCCTAAGTCTATTCCACTGATGCTCCTTTCTGTCTCTTAGCCAGTACCAAATTGTTTTGATGACCACTGCTTTGTAATATAGTTTGAGATCTGGGACTGCAAGGCCACCTTCCTTTGTATTTTTTTTCATTATTTCCCTGAAAATCCTTGATCCTTTGTTCTTCCAAATGAACTTTGTTATGGTTTTCTCTAATTCAGCAAAAAAGTTTTTTAGAAGTTCAATGGGTATGGCACTAAATAGATAGATAAGTTTGGGTAGGGTAGTCATTTTTGTTATGTTAGCTCATCCCACCCATGAGCA
Source organism: Monodelphis domestica (assembly GCF_027887165.1). Lineage (NCBI taxonomy): Eukaryota > Metazoa > Chordata > Mammalia > Didelphimorphia > Didelphidae > Monodelphis > Monodelphis domestica. Next base: position 365,451,034 of record NC_077230.1, read on the forward strand.
ATCAATGTTTTTCCAATTGTTTAGATTTAGTTTTAGTTGTGTGGAGAGTGTTTTGTAGTTGTGTTCATATAGTTCCTGTGTTTGAAACGGCAGATAGATTCCTAAGTATTTTATATTGTCTTGGGTGACTTTAAATGGAATTTCTCTTTCTAATTCTTGCTGCTGAACTGGGTTGGAGACATATAGAAATGCTGATGACTTATGTGGGTTTATTTTGTATCCTGCAACTTTGCTAAAGTTGTTGATTATTTCGAGCAACTTTTTGGTTGATTCTCTAGGATTCTTTAAGTAAATCATCATATCATCCACAAAGAGTGACAGCTTGGTCTCCTCATTGCCAATTTTAATACCTTCAATTTCTTTTTCTTCTCTAATTGCTACTGCTAGTGTTTCTAGTACAATATTAAATAATAAAGGTGATAATGGGCATCCTTGTTTCACTCCTGATCTTATTGGGAAGACTTCGAGTTTATCCCCATTGCAGATGATGTTTGCTGATGGTTTTAGATATATAGTGTTTATTATTTTTAGGAAAGGCCCTTCTATTCCTATACTTTCTAGTATTTTCAATAGGAATGGGTGTTGTATTTTATCAAAGGCTTTTTCTGCATCTATTGAGATAATCATGTGGTTTTTGTCAGTTTGCTTGTTAATATGGTCAATTATGTGGATGGTTTTCCTAATATTGAACCATCCTTGCATTCCTGGCATGAATCCTACCAGATCATAGTGGATAACCCTTATGATGACTTGTTGGAGTCTTTTTGCTAGTATCCTATTTAAGATTTTTGCATCTATATTCATTAGGGAGATTGGTCTATAGTTTTCTTTCTCTGTTTTTAACCTGCCTGGCTTTGGGATCAGTACCATGTTTGTGTCATAAAAAGAATTTGGTAGAACCCCTTCTTGGCTTATTCTGTCAAATAGTCTGTATAATATTGGGATTAGTTGTTCTTTGAATGTTTGATAGAATTCATTTGTGAATCCATCTGGACCTGGGGATTTTTTCTTAGGGAGTCCTTTGATGGCTTGTTCAATTTCTTTTTCTGATATGGGGTTGTTTAGGTAATTTATTTCTTCCTCTTTTAGTCTAGGTAATTTATATTTTTGTAAGTATTCATCCATATCACCTAGATTGCCATATTTGTTGCCATATAGTTGGACATAGTAATGATTGCCTTAACTTCCTCTTCATTAAAGGTGAGGTCTCCCTTTTCATCTTGGATACTGTCAATTTGGTTTTTTTCTTTCCTTTTTTTTAAAATTAGACTGACTAGTACTTTGTCTATTTTATTTGTTTTTTCAAAGTACCAGCTTCTAGTCTTGTTTATTAAATCAATAGTTATTTGACTTTCAATTTTATTGGTTTTTCCTTTGATTTTTAGGATCTCTAATTTAGTCGTCATCTGAGGATTTTTAATTTGTTCACTTTCTAGTTTTTTAATTTGCATGCCCAATTCATTGACCTCTGCCCTTCTTAATTTGTTTATATATGAACTCAAAGACATAAATTTCCCCCTGAGTACTGCTTTGGCTGCATCCCATAGGTTTTGAAAGGATGGGCTCACCATTGTCATTTTCTTCAATGAAGTTATTAATTGTTTCTCTGATTTGTTCTTTAACTAGCCAGTTTTGGAGAATCATATTGTTTAGTTTCCAATTAATTCTCTATTTATCTCTCCATGTACCCTTACTAATTATTATTTTCATTTCATTGTGGTCTGAGAAGGTTGCATTTATTATTTCTGCCCTTTTGCACTTGTTTGCAATGTTTTTGTGCCCTAATACATGGTCAATTTTTGTGAATGTGCCATGTGTTGCTGAAAAGAAGGTGTATTCCTTTTTGTCCCTATTTATTTTTCTCCACATGTCTACTAATTTTTCTAAGATTTCATTCGCTTCTCTTACTTCTTTCTTATTTTTTTTTGTTTCATTTATCTAATTCAGATAGAGTAAGGTTCAAATCTCCCACTAGTATAGTTTTTCTATCTATTTCATCCTTGAGCTCCTCTAGTTTCTCCTTTAGAAATTTGGATGTTTAAATTAGCCGAACACAGAATAGTATACATGTAAGACCTTTGGGAAGGGAAAGATTTTAAAACCAAGCAAGACTTAGAAAGAGTCACAAAATGTAAAATAAATAATTTTGACTACATCAAATTAAAAAGTTTTTGTACAAACAAAACCAATGTAACTAAAATCAGAAGGGAAGCAACAAATTGGGGAACAATCTTCATAAAAACCTCTGACAAAGGTTTAATTACTCAAATTTACAAAAGCTAAATCAATTGTACAAAAAAATCAAGCCATTCTCCAATTGACAAACGGGCAAAGGACATGAATAGACAGTTTTCAGTGTTCTAAATCTCTTATAATCAGAGAAATGCAAATCAAAACAACTCTGAGGTATCACCTCACACCTAGCAGATTGGCCAACATGACAGCAAGGGAAAGTAATGAATGCTGGAAGGGATGTGGCAAAGTGGGGACACTAATTCATTGCTGGTGGAGTTGTGAATTGATTCAACCATTCTGGAGGGCAATTTGGAACTATGCCCAAAGGGCAATAAAAGACTGTCTGCCCTTTGATCCAGCCATAGCACTTCTGGGTTTGTACCCCAAAGAGATAATAAGGAAAAAGACTTGTACAAGAATATTCATAGCTGCGCTCTTTGTGGTGGTCAAAAATTGGAAAATGAGGGGATGCCCTTCAATCGGGGAATGGCTGAACAAATTATGGTATATGTTGGTGATGGAATACTATTGTGCTAAAAGGAATAATAAAGTGGAGGAATTCCATGGAGACTGGAACAACCTACCAACAACATACCAACAACATGGAAATGGGTTCGAATCAAGAACACAGGTGATACCCAGTGGAATCGCGCGTTGGCTATGGGAGAGGTGGGGGGGGGGTGAAGAAAATGATATTTGTCACCAATGAATAATGTTTGAAAATGACCAAATAAAATAATGTTAAAAAATTTTTTGGGATGCTATGCCATTTGGTGCATACGTATTTAGTACAGATATTCCCTCGTTGTCTATACTGCCTTTTATCAGCATGTAATTACCTCCCCTATCTCTTTTAACTAGATTTATTTTTACTTTGGCTTTGTCAGATATCATGACTGGAACTCCTGCCTTCTTTTTATCAGTTGATGCCTAATAGATTTGGCTCCATCCTCTTACTTTCACCCTATGCGTATCTACCTTCGTTATGTTTCTTGCAGACAGCATATGGTAGGGTTTTGGATTCTAATCCACTCTGCTATTCACTTGCATTTTATGAGTGAGTTCATCCCATTCACATTCAGAGTTATGATTACTAGCTGTGTATTTCCCATCATTTTTATTTCTACTTCTGGTCCTGCCTTTTCTTCTTTCACTATTTCCTTCTACACCAATGTTTGTTTATAATCAGTCCCCCTACTTCCCACCCTTATTTTACTTCTCTTTCTATCCCCTCCCTTCTTATTCCCCCCCTTATTTTCTCCTGTAGTCTTTTTTAAATTGCCCCCTCCCATCCTCTCCCTCCCTTGTACTGCTTCCCTCTCCACCAGTCCATTTTTTACCCTTCTACTCCCCTATAGGGAGCTAATCTATTCTCTGCCCCAATGGATTGGATTGTTCTTCCCTCTTTGGGTCAGTTTCAAAGCATGTAAGAGTTGAGTATTTCCTATCTCTAACCTCTTTAACCTTCCAGGGTATCTATGTTCTCCCCCTCCCACCATAAGCTTCTTTGTGACATATAAATTTACCCCCATTTGTTTCTTTTCCCATTTCTTTTAGCATTAACCTCTTTTTTCTTTTAGCTTTGGTTGTATACACACACACATGTATATGTACTTATGCATGCATATATCTATATACCTATTTATGTTTTGTCCTTTCATCCTATATAGTTCGTCACTGTTCCCTCTAAGTGTAATTCTTCTAGCTGCCCAGGTGATAGCAACATTTTTTAAGAGTTACCAATGACCTCTTTTCTTATAGGGATACATATCTTTTTAACTTATTGAGTCTCTTAAATTTTTTTTGTTGTTGTTTTGTTTTGTCTTTCTTTCCTCCATATTTTTTAATTACCTTTTGATGATTCTCTTGAGTTCTGTGCTTGGACATCAAATTTTCTGTTCAGGTCTGGTCTTTTCTTTATGAATGTTTGGAATTCTGTTGAATGACCATACTTTCCCCTGTAAGAATATAATCGGTTTTGATGGGTATTTGATTCTTGGTTGTAGACCTAGTTCCCTTGCTTTCCAGCATATCATATTCCATGCCTTTCGGTCCTTCAGTGTGGATGTAGCCAGATCCTGCATTATCCTCACTGTGTTTCCATGGTATCTGAATGGCTTCTTCTTGGCAGCTTGTAATATCTTTTCTTTGGTCTGATAATTTTTTAATTTGGCTATAACATTCCTGGGTGTTGTCAGTTGGGGATTAAATACAGGAGATGATCTGTGGATTCTTTCAATCTCCACTTTCCCCTCTTGTTCTAGGATATCGGGGCAGTTTTCCTGAATAATTTCCTGTAGTATTATGTCCAGGCTTTTTCTTTTGTCATGGTCTTCTGGTAGACCAATGATTCTTAAATTGTCTCTTCTCGAATGATTTTCTAAATCTTCTGTTTTGTGAATGAGATGCTTCATATTTTCCTCAATTTTTTCATTCTTTTCATTTTGTTTTATAGTGTCCTGCTGCCTTGTGAGGTCACTTAATTCTGGTTGTATTCTGGTTCTTAAAGACTGGATTTCATCCCTGGCTTTTTGGTCATCCTTTTCCTTCTGGTCTGATTTTCTTTGAAGGTCATCTTTCATCCTCTTTACCTCGTCTTTCATCTCCTTTGCCTCATCTTTCATCTCATTTGCCTCATTTTCCAGCTGGTTGATTTTGGCTTTCAAGACACTATTTTCTTGCTTTAGTTCAAGTGCCTTTGTTTCCAGATGACTTATCTTAATTTTTAATTTCTTTTCCCAATTGTCTTCCACCTCTCTTAATTGTGTTTTGAGTTCTTCCACAGCCTATATCCAATGCGCTGGGATTTCTGATTTATTGTTTGCTGATACCTCCCCCTCTGTTCCATTTGCTGAGTAGAAACTGTCTATTGTAGTTTCTTTCTTCTTTTTCTGTTGTTTGCTCAAATTCACCCCTTCTTTACTCCCTGTATTTGTCTGTGCTCTTGCTCCTCTCATTTTTTTGGTTTTGGGGGCTTGTCAGTCTCCCCTCTTAGAGCTTTAACAGGCGATCTCTCAGTGTTGTCTCTGGTGGAGGTTTGTTGGGGTTTGAGCTTCCCTGAGTTCTGGAGGCTTTTGATGGGATTAAATTTAGCTTAGTTGGGCTGGGTATGCTCTGAGTCCAAAACTTCCTGGAAGGCTGGAGCAAATATGGAGTATCTCCACAGCTCTGGCCAGGCTACCAGGTCTATGTTCCCTCTCTAGCTCCTTCCCCGCCATCTGTGTTGGATGCTCTGAACTTGGCACAGCCCTGCTTGCAAGGTACACCCTCCAGACCAGCACCTTTGCCCGCCCAGAAGTTCCCATTGCCGCTGGAGTCTCAGTGCTCTGGGTGGGAGGGGGGATGGGTCCTGGGACCTTCCTTCGGTCTTCCCCTTAAACCCGAGCATTCTTGGATTCCGGCTTTGAGGAGGGGGTGTACCTTTTGAATTAAGTCCAGCAGGAGGGTTCCTTGGCTCTGTCTTGTTGTTAAGTTTGTTTTTCAGTCCCCTAGGAGCATTCAGTTTGTGATTGGTTAGGAAGGGTATTCAGAGGTCTGAACTTCTGCTCCTTCTAGGCCGCCATCTTGACTCCACCTCCCTCCATCAATTCTTTTTAAAATATTTTTAGAGGAAAGAAAAAGAGGAAGAGGAAAAAACCCCAGTAAAATCAAACAATATGCACAAAACCCCAAACATTATATGTAGTGTTTCATACCTGTGGACTCTTATCTCAGCAAAAGGGGAGAAAGAGGCATCTTCTCATATCTCTTTCTTGGGGTTATGTCTGTTCTTTATAATTTTGTAACATTTATTTTTTTGTTGTAATCATTGTGCATATTGGTTTTCTGGCTATCCTGATTTCACCTTGCATCTGTTTATTTAAGTCTTTCTATGCTTCTCTATGTTACTCATATTTGTCTTTTCTTATTGTTCAGTCATGTTTCATTGGAGCAGCTATGTGGCAGAGTGGATAGAGTACCTGGCCTGGAGTCAGGGAGATCTGAGTCCAAATCTAGCTTTAGACACTATGATCCTGGGCAAATCACTTAACCTTGTTCACCTCAGTTCCTCGATGGCAAAATGAGCTGGAAAAGAAAATGTCAAGTTACTCAAGTATCTTTGCCAAGAAAACCTTAAATGGGGTCACAAACAGTCAAACACAACTGAAACAACTGAACCACAAATATTCCAGTGTATACTACAATTTGTTTAGCCATCCCTTGATTGATTGCCAGAGCCTTTGTTTCCTTTTTTACATTTTTTTTGTTGTCATGAAAAGCCTTGGTATAAACATTTTGGTGTAAATAAGACCTTTCTCTCATTTTTGACCTCCTTGAAGTACATGCCTAGCAGTGGAATCTCTGGGTCAAAGGGTATGGACATTTTAGCCACTTCATTTGCATTATTCCAAATTGCTTTCCATAATGGTCTCACTAAAGCAATCTTAGCATTTTCAAATACGTATATTCATTCTATTCCCCTGTGGTAATCCAAGAGAAGTTTTACCAGTCTACTTTAATGAGAAAATAAGCTTCATTTGTAATTAGTTCATTTCTCTCCTGCAATACTGTTTAGCAGGCTAAGAATTTAGAACCTGGCTTTACAGGGGTTGAAACTAGAGTGAAGAAGAGCTTTTCACCAGGATGGGAAATGTCTATGGTGCTGACAGCAGGAAAGAAGTTAACAAATATTTATTAAGGACTTACTCTGTGCTAGGCACTTGGCTAAGTGTTTTATGGATATTTACCTCAATTGATTCTTACAACAACCATGGCAGGTAGATGTTATTGGCAGCTAGGTGGCACAGTGGAGAGTGCCAGACCTGCAATGAGGAAGACCTAAGTTCAACGCCAGTCTCTTATTCCCTCTTACTCTGGGCAAGCCACTTAAACTTCTGTTTGTCTCAGGTTCCTTATCTATAAAATGGGAATAATAATAGCACCCACCCCCCCAGGATTATTGTGGGAATAAGATAACTGTAAATTACTTGGCACATAAAATGCTATATAAATGTTAGTTATTATAATTCCCATTTTGCCATTGAAAAAACTGAGGCAGAGGTTAGGTAACTTGACCAGAAATATATAGTTCATGAGCTTTTGAGGCTGGATTTGATCTCAGTTCTTCCTGACCCCAGGCCCTTTGTTCTGAGCACTGTGGCACCCTCTCGTGGCCTCTGCTCTGACATCTGCTTTCTCTCACTACCTCTACATGATCAGTCCATCATTTTTTCTATTTATGCCTGTCTGATAGAACATTTTACACTATTCTTCAAGCCATCCACACTTTCAGGAGCATTTTACAGGTTTATTTCACCTTTTGGTTCCCCCAAAAGAATGACTCCAGGGATTGTGACTAAGATGTCCAGATAGCTTAGACAAATACAGGAAGTTTTAGCCAAAATCCAATATTCTCCCAAGTTTGAATGACTGCATCCCGAGTCCGTGAGAGCCCAGGGTGATGCTTTAGACAGAAATGATCAAAGAACGTAGGATTGATTCCCAAAGAGACCTTAAAAATGAGGAAATAGGCAGCAGTGATTTTAGTTTTGAAGACTTCCAACACCATCCCAGACATATCCTGCCATGAGAGTTCATTCTAAATCTGCCACCACTACAAAAAAAAAAACAATCACAAAAAAGAAGAAAGATAATCTTCTGATGCTGGAGTTAAAGATTGCTAGTGACAATCTAGGGGGGAAATCCCAGCCTTCCAAGTCCCAAAGGGGCTGGGCTTTCTCCTTCATTAGAGATTAATTAAAGATAAAGCACAGAGCCTGCTCTGTTCCAGATCTAGCCAAGGGGGTGAGAATATAATTTCCCAAGGAGTGCCCCTAAACCAGGTGGTCATCTAAACACATATTTAGTTTGGTAATAATAGCCTATGTAGCAGGCTTTTAAAAAATAAGATTTTGCAGAAAGGAAGGAAACTGTGGTGGCAGGAAACTATTTAGTGTTACCAAAGGGAGAAAATGCATCTGTGTTGGCTAACATTCATTGACTGGCTAATGTACATAAACTGGTTAGTGTTCCTCAGTGATCAAGAAACTAGTAGACTATAATAACCTCGTGTATCTGCTCAACACTTTAACATTCTCAGAGCGATTCCCCATCATTCACTCATCTGATCCTCACAATGGTCCTGGGAGGTAGGCACAATGGATGACAAGTCTGAACTCTCAAGGTTAGGAATTTCATCAGGCATCTAGTCCAAATACTGCCCATTCATGGCTCCTCTTTTTAACATTTTTGAAAAGTGTCATTCACCCCTTGCTTGAAGATCTCCACATATGGGGAACTTCCCAAGGAAGCTCATTCTACCTTTGGAACTAATTGTTAAGAACTTCTTCCAGATACTAAATTGAAATCTCTCACCTTTTGCTCCTAGTTCTATCTTCCCAGTCCAAGTAGAATAAAACTAATACCTCTTTGGCAGGCAGAATCCAAGACCTCAAGAGATGAATGATTTGGTGAAGGTTATACAGCTGGTAAGTGACATATCACAGATGAAAATCCAAGCCTTTTGGCTCCTAGTTCAGAGGGAAATGTCCAATCCTGAGCCATTCTGACATTCCCGTTACAGAAGGGCTCAATGTTGCACTCACACTTTTCTTGGCCAGTTTTATGTTTATTGATATCTTTTATTTTTATTATTTTTATTATCCAAACTTAAAATTGAGGAAACTTAGACAAATAGAGGCCAAGTGATTTGTCTGGGCTTATGCAACTAATAATAATGTTGTTGTTGTTGTTGTTCAGTTGTTTCAGGTGTGTCTGACTCTTGATGATCCCTTTTGAGGTTTTCTTGGCAAAGAGACTAGAGTGGTTTGCCATTTGCTTCTCCAGCTCATTTTAAAGATGAGGAAACTTAGACAACCAAGGTTAAATGACTTGTTCAGGGCCACTGGCTAGTAAATGTCTGAGACTGGATTTGAATTCAGACCTTCCTAACTCCAGGCCTGGTGCTCTGTCTTCTGTCCCTTTTATCTGCATCATAACAATAATAATGATAATAATAATAATAATAGCAGCTAACATTAATATAGTGCTTGCTATGTACCAGGGACTGTGCTAAGCACTTTGCAATTATTATTTCATTTGATTCTCTGGCAACCCTAGAAGGTTGGTGCTATTATTAATCCCCATTTTACAGATGAGGAAATTGAAGCAAATAGAGAGTAATTGACTTGCCCAGGATCACATAGCTAAGAAATATCTGTGGTGTTAACTTTAGATTACTCCACCCTACTTAGTCTAACAAAAACAGGAATGTCTACACCCCTACTTAAGGATTAAGTATTTAGGAGGATGGCCTATGACAGACATGTGCTAGCAAATGACAAATCAGAAACAACTGACAGATCCCTGGGCTGTCCTAAGTCAAACTTAAGCTACCATTGGTATATGTGAGATGCAGGAAAGTGATGTAAAAACCATCTATATATTTCACGCCACTTCCTCTCTCCGGGATTTTTTCCGCAGAGAGGTAGCTCTGGCGGCAGCTTGCTGAGCTTTTTGGCATCTTGGCATGGTGGCAGATATTGTCCAGGGTTGGTGGTGAGTTTTCCTTGATACTATACTGGGAAAAGCTTAGTTGCCTAGTTCAGGTGAGGCATCTTCACTGAGCTCTCTTGGAGTTTAGGTTGATTCTTTTCTCCTTTACCTTCCAAAAGCTATCCTCTTAGAAAAGCCTCTAATCTTCTTCAAAGACCTCATGGTGGAGGTCTTTGAACTTCCCCTGGCACAGGCCAGGCGGGAGAAATCCTACATCCTCTTTCTCTCTCTTCTCCTTAATTCCTTCCCTCTAAACTAATTTAAATCACAATAAATTTCCAAACAGACTTGGGCATTTTATTTGGGATTTTCTCTGGTGACCAAATTAATTTAGATTAAGTCACAACCCTAAAATTATCCTTACAGTGGCTAGATCTGAACTTGGGACTTCCTGACTCTCTGTCCAGAGAGCTCTTTTCACTGTGCCCTCTAGAATAGTTTAAGAAACTGCAGATCTCCATTACAGATAGCTTCTTTTTCTTTTTAAGTATTTTAAGTTCAACCTGTAGCTTTCTAAGCTATACTGCTTGTTTGTACTTCTTTCTGACCTTCTTTATGTTCTATGATTTTTAAAAAAGAATACTTCAAGGCCTTTTTATTCTTTTTCTTTTTTCTCTTTACCCTTGTGTAATTAGAATTTTGTACCCCAAGTCTACGTTTCCCAGCATCCCACTTTTATCCTCACATCACATCCTTACCTTTGGGAGCTAAGTTTTGTATAGCTCCGTCCTCCTCTCACTCTTCTACCACTTTTGTGGTTTGGGAAACTTGTCTTTACTCAGGCTATACTTTTTCCTCTACTTCAAGTGATTATTAATGAATCTTATAAAATATAATGCTTGAAGTTATGGGATATTAATTTGAATCTTACACCCTATCTTTATCCTCTCTCCTTTACCCCTCAATGGAATAACGGATAGAACCTTTCAAACCACTCTTCAAGCCCTCAACACTTTCAGGAACATTTTACAAGTTTGCATCACCTCTTGGTTACTCCAAAAGGGTGAGTTCAGGAATTGTGTCTAAGATGGCCATTTAGAAAGGGAACAAGAATTAAAAAGCCTCTGTAGCAAATATGCACAGTCAAACAGAACATTTCCCTGTCGTCTACATGAAAAAGTATATGACTTATTCTGCATCTTTGCTCCATCACCTCTCTGTCAAAAGGTGGGTAGCACACTTCATCTTCAGTGCTCAGCCAACTTTAAAAGGATGGAGGAGTTTTGCAAAGAAGGAACCTCCCATCCAAGTCATCAGATATTTTCAAAGCTCTGTTCTAGATGCTGGGGGGATTATAAAGACTCCCTACCAGCATGGAGCTCAGAGTCTAGCGGGTGAGAAAAGATGAGGACATACATACCTATGGCACAAAAAAGGCCATGTTAAGTGCATGAGATTACTACATGTAAGGTCCAAGGAATTAAAAGCAACTTCCACCTAGGGAGATGACAGGAGGTTTTATGGGAGATATAATATTTAAGCTGGATAGGGAAGGAGATGGGAGGATGAATATTATACACCTATTTTACAATATCAGCTAAAATAACAAAGGCAGAAAAATTCATGACAAGATTGAAGACCAGTGAATAGGCTAGTCAGATAGTTATTGAATATATATTGAAGAGAAGGAAAACTGGTAGGAATGAAGGCTAGAGAGATGAATGGCAAAGGATTTTGGAATGAAAGGCTGGTTGAGTCTGGCTTTCATTTGGAAGGCAATAAGGATTCACTAAAGGGTTTTGAGCAAAGAAGTGACCAGTATGGGGCAGCAAAAAGAAGATGGGTTTAGTGTAAGCTGTGCTGTGTTCAAATTCTAGCCAAGGTCATCCATATGACCTTGTACCTCATTTTCCTTGCCTGCAAAATGAGAGAGTTACACTATATGGCCTCTGATACTATAATTCTGTGACCAGAACTGACCATTAGGGAGATTAAACTAGGACATGTAAGAAGAAGAAAGGAGGGGTAGTTGGTAGTATAGTCTGGAGCCAGGAAGACGAATTCAAATCCATCCTCAGACATTTGCTAGTTCTATGACCCTGGGCAAGCCTCTAAATCTCTGTCTCAGTTTCCTCGTCTGTAAAATGAGGATGTTGTTGTTCCCCATGTCTTGACTTTTGAGTGCACTGGATTTAAGTGAGGCAGAGTTGCACAATCATCAGCCTCCATCTCTCTTCAACACCATCCAAATCTAGTGGCAAGGCAAAAGTCAGAATCACTGGTGATGGTGTGAGATGCAGTTGATGACCTCAGCATCTTCGATAACTGGCCACGCTCTAAGCACTCCACAGTGTTGGCTTTAGCTAACTCCGCGGCCATTGGAAGGAATTGTTCTTGCCCTTCTGTTCCTCTAGGGAAAATCTTCACAAGCTTGGGGTAGACATCCCCCTAGATCACTAACAAAACCTGTTGATTACCCTCAACCTGATTTAGCCCCTCTACTGAGACAGGTTTACCAGAGTGTGGCCAATGCACATGCTTTAGCTTCATGCAACCACAGATGAGGGTTGGATGACAGGTAGCCATCAAAGATGAGCAAGCAACCCTGAAAAGGGCTTGGCAAGCCCTCTCACCAGAGATGCTAGTCAAATGAGGATAATATTATTAGCCCATATTACCCAGGGTTTTTGTAAGGTCAAGATACTATTTGTAAAGCACTTAGCACCCGTGACTGGTCCTTAATAAATACTCGTTTCTGTCCCTCTAATATAACTCCATTCTGGCTTTGAATAATAATAACATATTAGAATTTCCTAATCAGAAGGAACCTCAAAAAGCCTCCAGTCCCCCCTCTTTCCTTTTCCTGAGGCAGAAACTGAGGTAGATGAAGGGGAAGAGACATGCTCCAGGTCACATAGAGAGTCTGGGACAGAGCCAAGACTTCTGAGTCTCCCAATGGCTCATTGAGAATCTGTTTCATCCCAACCTGTGCTTAGTCCCAGGTATTTGAGAGGATGTAAACATTCAGTGGGTGAGAAGCAGCCTCTGTGGCATGTTAACGTGCACACAGACCCTGAGGCCAGGAGGGTATTTAAAGGTAAGTAGAACGAACCTGCAACATCAGGTGCCTTCTGCCTTCAAAAATAGCTAGCAGTTAGAAAGGGTTATTTACATACTGATTTCATGCTAACTTTGTAATGGGATCTGCTACCTGCCTGAAAACTAACAACTGTCATAATAATTTCTGCTAAAAATACAGTCAGGGGAAAAACACCAGGCTAATCCCTTGCCAAAGAGAGGCTGACACAAGGGGACCTGGGAACCTGGCACCTTCCTTCCAACCTGCTTGGCTCAGAACATTGCACACACCAGCACAGAGACCCTTCCCTACAGCCTGGGCAGCCTCCCTCCCTTCCTCTGGGTTATTTTATTCAGTAGAGAAGGGGCCATGATTTTCCTTTAATCACCACCAATGGGCACCACCTTAAAGGCTATCCCAGGCACAAAGCAGCAAGTGACAAGCAGCCAGCGTGGGATGGGAGAATCCTGCTACTGGAAGCCCTGGGTTTGAGGCTTGGGTTTGGGCAAGTTCCTTCCTCTCTGTGAGCCTTCAGTTCCAAGGCTCCCGTGGGGGAGCGGGGCAGGTTGGATTGGAAGGGCTCACACATTCCTTCCGTCCCTGATGTTCTACAATTCTCCATGAATTATGAGATTCCATGACTCGCTGTACACATCACCTTGTGGAAAAATGCCAAATCGTCCCAGAATCAGAAATTCGACATGGAATAAAATGAATGATTCTGATTTCTCCCTCCAGTTCTAAGCATCTTCTGGGGTTCTGTGGGACACAATGAAAGACTAGCAGCCAGGACTCCTAGTTTTGCTTCTTACTTGCTCTGACCTAGCAACCTCCAAACCGGGCACTTCCCTTCTGAGTACTGGTTTGGAATCCTGGTTCACTCATCCATCAAATGTGATAAACACATGATGTGATTGGGAAAGCCAATCAACCGATCAGCAAGCATTTATTAAGTAACACTAGCTAATAGTTAATATAGGTATCCCTTCAACATTGCCTGGATTCCAGATGCAGCACCCCTACAATCAGGGAAATCTGCATGAAATATTTTTGGCTCACCCTTCATCCACAAGAAGAAGTCTGATTTTTTTTTTACTTTATGAGATGTTTATAGTAAAAGAAATTGTGTATATCTATGTTATAAAAAGACAAAATCTATTGATATTACACAATATTGTACATATGTTATGCATTTCTGAATTTCTAAACTTTGTCATCTGCTGTGTTTACTGAGGCTTCCATAAAAGTCCCCCAAATTCCTATTTAATTTCTTACCTTAACCCTCTGTGTATCACAACAGGGAAAATCCTGGAGGAAGGAATACTTGTATTTCTATAGCACTTACTATATATGTGTCAGACCCTGTATTAAGTGCTTCCCAATTATTATCTCATTGGATTCTCATAACAAGACTAGATATTATTTTTACTCCTATTTTAACAGATTTGGAAGCCGAGGCAAATAGGGACTAAAAGACTTTCCTAGAGTTGCACAGCTAGTAAGTGTCTGAGATTAGATTTGAACTCAGATCTTCCTGACTTTTAAGCCCAGCACTCTATCTACTATGCCATGTAAGTGGCTGCTTTTATTTAATACAATAGGGTATTAGGTACCTAGCTGTGTTAGGTGTTGTGCTAAGGGTTGGGAATACAAAGACCAAAATGAAACAGAACCTGCCCTCTGAGGAGGCTATAATCTATGGAGGAAACAGCATTTATACACTTAAGTTTATACAATACTACTACTAATAATAAAGGTAAATTTGGGGATGAAAATGAGCTAAGTACTAGAAACTAGAGTTAAATGAGATCATGATAACCACAATTTTAATAATCATCTAAAGTTGACAAAGTACTTAAACTCGTAGCTATAAAGGATCTTTGGGATCTTTTCATCCAACTCCTTCATTTTTCAGATGAAAAAACCCAAAAGAGGTTTAGGATTTTCCCAAGATCACATAAGTAACAAAGTAGAGTGTTAAGATTTGAACTCGGTCCCTCTGTGACTCCAACTCCAATGAGGTTTCTACTCTTCTGTACAGAATTTGACTCAAAATGTGACCCATGAAGGAGATATTGGAACTATTAGTCTAAATCTTCTAAGATGAGGAAATTGAGGGTTAGTGACTTGCATCCGTCGGGATTCAAACCCCTGTTCGGAGCCTCTAAACCAGTGTTCATCCCCCTTGGTCATTAGCGCATTGTGCTTTTTTCATTGTTGAGTTACCATCATTTTAGGTGTGAATGGTCATCTCCTCTTGCTTGCCTCTCCCAAGAGCCCTCAGATTTCTTCCCTGCCCTTCGGGACCCCATTCTGGGAACCTTCCGCTGCGGTTGCCTGTTGGCACCCACCGCAGCCCCCGCCTTCCCCTCCCTTCCTTGCAATCGTCCCGTGAAATTATTTTTTATTTAATCTCGTCCCGACCCCCTCGTTAGGTATGTGTCCGTGAGTTCACCGGCCCTGATCAGTGGCATATCTGTCAACATTAGCAATTTAAATGTCTCCTTGCCGGGCCTGACTGCACGGTTGTGGTTGGGATCCCCGGCATATGGCGGGCATATTTGCTGGGAGCTAGGTGAGGCGAGTCCCAGATGGATGCTCCCCTCCCCCTAACCTCCCCCACGTCTCCCCAGTGGTGTGAGCAGTTAAATCGGTCCGAGCTGCCGGTAATTGCTGCTGACACTGTTTGGAGCCCAGCCTTTCTGCAAGGGACAAATATTCCATTCATGGAGAAGAGCTTGTTAGCCCAACTCCGGACTCCAAAATCACTTAATTAAATTGCAGAAGAAGAAGAAAAAAAACTTGCTCGGCCCCGGTGGGAAATTTGCACACAAAGGCCCAAGACCCGGCTAGTCCCAGGGCTATTGTGCCATAGCCAACAGTTACACAACAGTGCGGCGTCCTGCCCCCTCTAGACCCCCACGTCTCCTCCCCCCTCCCCAACTGCAGGAGAGCCGGGGCTGACCCTCATTAAAGGGCCGATCTCTCCGGGAATGTTTTCCCAATGATTCACCAAGAGGCCTTGGCTTCTTTTCCTTCGCAATCAAGGGCCCCGCGCGAGGGCTGGCTGAGAGCCCTCCAAGGCCTGATTGCTGAAAGGGCTTCCCAAAGCAAAGAGCGTAAACAGGTACATTGAAAAAGCCTCTTTTGCACAAGTATGTCAACATTCCGGGCACTATTTGGAAACTTCCACAGAAGAAACTGTCAAAGCTGAGCTTCCCCTTTAATTATAGCAGACAATGGCCATCGGGCTTGTCCGGGGCCTCCGGCCCCCCTTCCCACCTCCCTGAAGCGGGGCTGGCTCCCCAGAGAGCATCCCCGTCCTCGATGGGGGTGGGCTGCCCCAGGAAAGGAGCTTGGGAAACTTGAAAATGGACACAATAGTTAAAATGGGGGCCATGAGCCTCTGACCTGGGCCTCCATTTCCCCAGGAGGCCATCAGATCTGGCAGCCTCCAGGTGTTCCAACATTCTACGGTCTACGTTTTAAAAGCTGACATTCCCTGTCTATGGCCTCTTCCAATTCTGTCTTTCTGTACTATTCTGCAGTAGTCCTAGCTCTCCCCCGAGCTCCAAGTGTCCTCCCTCCCAGCTCTGATACTCTGTATTCCCGGCCTCCTGGTTCTGACATTCTCGGATCTGACATTCCATGTCCTCTGATTTCTTTCACATCCCTGCTCTGGCACTCCACGTTCTAAGATCCTCTTCTAGGCTCTGATCTTCTGCCTTCTCAATTGTCTTCCAGCGCTTGACATCTTTTGTTCTAAAATGTTTTCCTGATAAACTAAATAAGAAACAAAACAGAAATAGAGAAACTAAGCTCTCCAGAGTTCCCAATAAACCCTCGTGTATGGACTGAAGGAGCCCATGTAACCTTTCCAATCAGTGGTTCATCCACCCATCCCCTCTGAGCTCCGCAAGGCCAGGTAAGAGCTCTGCCTGTGGGATTCTTTCATTTCAGATATCAGGTTTAGGAGGCACAAGGCAAATGTGACTCGGGCTCAGGGTGTCAACCTGGGATGGGGGTGGGGGTGGGGGTGGGGGGGGCACCTTCCCTTATGTTGATGACTACTGCCCCTTCGTGGCTCTCAGGAGTGATAGGGAATAGCTTCCCTTAGCTGCCACCTCCTTGCCTTTCCCCTCCAAACCCTGTCTAGGAGGCAGACTGCCCCTTTCCCTATGACCATGTGCCCTAAGTGCCCTCTCCCATCCACTCCATTCCCTCAACTAAAATTTTTTTAATGTTTTGCTATTTGGAGGGATTGTTTTTTTACATTACCTTCATTTCTACATATATTCTGGGAGGTGGGCATTATTGTCATCACTACTTTACAGATGAAGAAATCAATGACTTTCCCAGGGTCACATAGTCAATAAATATCTGAAACTAGATTTGAACTCAAGCCCTCCTGACTCCAGGCTTGGCACTCTTTCCATTTCACCACCCAGTGGCAGGTCATTTACTGCTACTCAAGAACTCTAATCAAGCAAGGTCACTGTGGCCAAGTCTACAGCAGAAAGCATGCATGGAAGCAGAAAAGTCTGCCAAGTCAAACATGAGGCCAGTCTTGGAATATGCTGAGCAAAGGAATGAATGCCAACTGTCATGTGCCTGACCAGGATGCTGGCAAGTCCTTCCCAAGGATTCTAATGGACAAGATGAGAGGGGCCTTCAATCTGAAGGTGAAACAAATTCCTTCTAACAGACAGGAATGGAACTTAAAGAAACCATGCAATACGAGATTCCTTTTTTCATCCAACAAACATTTATCACATTCAGGACCCATGCATGGAACTTGCGGAGGCAGAAAGATGGACAAGAAATACTCCCTGCTATCAAAGAGCTTATAATCAGGGAAGAGATAATCATATGATCACTGAAGTGTAGGGGGAAAGGTGATATCCTGTGGGACAAAATGAAGAAACTTTCTCTTTTTCTAATCTGGAAAACTCAAAACAAATAGCAAACAAAATGTATCCTAAGATTGTCTCTATATTGCCATAAACTACATAGCACAACTTGGAGGGAGAAGTCAACTTTTGATTCATATTTTCATTCTTTCACCCTTTCACTCATGTATAAGAAGTCCTTGAGTTAGAACAGAACTTTGAGGCAGCATGGTATAATGGATGATGCCTAATTCCCAGTTAAAAATTTAGGAAGACCTGGGTTCAAATTCTACCCTAGACACTTAAACTAGACTCTGATCCTCAGTTTCCTTATCTGTAAAAAATCAGAAGGTTGTATTTGATTAACTCCTAGATCTCCCTGATTTGGACTTCTATTATATTTCCCATGAGCTCAAGCTATTATGAATTAGCCTAGTCAAAACTCTTGTGCCCTTCTCTTGGATGTCTCCATGACTACTGACCCTGAATGTCCAATGTTGTCCCTGCTCACTTTCTCTTTGTCCAATGGTCCATGAATGCTAATCGCCCAGGAAAAATGACAGACCATCACATGCAGTGTGCAGGGACAAGACATAGGGAGTTAAGTGAAATCATATTCACTGGATCCACTGACCACAGCTATAACCACCAATCCAGAGGAGCAGTAGATATGGAGGTAGAACAGAGATAAAACTTCTCTTTCAACCCTTATTCTTGGAATGTATACTGTCATCATCCCCCAGGAGAAGTAAGATTATTTAATAGAAAGAGATTTGGAGTCTGAGGCCCAGAATTTAAATCCTGACTCTGACACTCACTACTCATGTCACCTTGGGGAAGTTCCTTCATTTCTCTGGATCTCAGTTTGCTCATGCCAAAAACAAGATTATCTCAGAGGACCCTTCCAGCTCTAAAACCTTTGATCTAGGCAGACTGTTTTTGCCCTTATCCTATCCTTACTCCAGAAGCCCCATCTATCTCAACATGGAGGTAAGCTCCCTCCTTACCACATGATACATTCAACTTTTAGTTTATAGAAGCAGATTTTGCAGTCAGCTTCTCCTCCCTTTGGATTTCAAATTCCCTTTAGGTCTTTGTAATAGAATTCTTCATTATCATTCTTTTCTTCAAGACCTCTTCTCTCTTTATCCAAACAGTTTACCCCAGTTCTAGCTAATCACTAACCCTTTCCCAGAATTCCCGCCTAAGAAAATGGAGAGGAGAAAACAGGAGAATAATCCTTGCAGCTTCCCTGAAGTCATCAGATATGTCAGTGATCTTTGTGTTTGTGGACACAAGCCCATTCTTAGCCAGTACTATCTCATTACTCCAGCTCTCTGTCCAGTGTAACCACTTGGCTGCCTTGAGATAATAGTATGGAACAAACTCATTAGCCCATTGATAAGACTGGACCTACAGATAAGAGAGGATCAGCTTTTACTCCTTGGGTTCTCACTAGCATAGAGGTCTATGCTTGATTTTGAGTACCACCATCAAGCATGGGAGCCCAGCCTATGGCTGGTTCAGGACAACAGACAGTTCCTGGAAACGGTCACAAAACAGCTAAGTCTTAGTATATAAGCAGAGATGAAATGATGAATATATCCTGGCCTAGTGACATAACTTGTCCTATCTGTGAGCCATGTTGCCAGTTCTGCACACTTGTCAAGGTATGTTTCATTACTCCCTGCTCAGAGACCCCTTCCACAGTTTAATTCTACAATGTTTAGGGTCAGAAATGCTTTAAAACACAAAGTCATAATGCCAAAAATATGGGTGTATGTGCAAGATGGGTTGTATTTGTGTTTTGACAAAGAAAGAGAGACAGACACAGACAGACAGATGGACAGGCAGGCAGACAGAGAAACATAACCCTCCACAAACCTGAATTCATTAGGATAGGCACTCCAAGAAGGAATGTGAAAAACAACTTGTGCTTTTGTATTTGGAACTGAGAGAAAGCTGGCCATACAGAGACAAATGAACACAGGGAGAGATCCAAACAAGGAGAAGAGGAAAGGAGAGAGAAAAATGAAAAGGCAAGAAGGAGGAAGAGAAGAAAAGAAAGAAGGAAAAAGAGAAAAGAGGGATAAAGAGAGGGAAAATAAAGAGAAATTATGAGAAAAAATGAGAGAAAGGGAAAAAGGAGAGGGAGAATATATAAGAAGGAAACACAAAGGGAGAGAGAGAATGAGAGAGAACAAAAGAGAGAGAGAAGGAAAGTACAAGACAAAGAAAATAGAGTAAAGAAAGAAGAAAGGGAGTGGAGGATTGAAGAAGGAAAGAAGGGAGGAAGAGAGTGAAGAAAGGAGGAAACAAGAAAGGAAAGGATAGTAAAGAATGACCTGACATCATGACATTAATCGTCATATCTTAGGCTGTGGTGTCCCCATCACTTTTGAATTGGACTCAGTGCAATAGTCTTCTTTATAAATAGGGAAGGGCTTGTCAGAAAGACTGGATCCCCAACATGTCACTTTTGAAAAGTGCTGCAGAGGCCAAACAATAGCTGCCCTAACTCGTGCTAAAAGTAAAAAAGAAGAAAAGAAGCAGACACTTGGCTGCTGTTCATGCAAAGCTCCTAAAAGCCAAAAAACTTTCCAACAGATCCACCCAGAGCACATTCACACATTAATTCCAGCATGCTATCTGTTACAACTTAGAGCATGTAAATACAGGATGCAGCTCCCCAGACGGAGCTGGCGGTGCAAAACTTAAACACGAGCGATATTGGCCCTTTTGATTTCACAGACACCCCTCCACAAACACAAACACGCGCGCACACGCACACACACACACACCAGCACTATCATCATGCTTCCATGGCATGTAGTCAGAGCTGCTGTTAAAAATGGGAATCTACACTTCCATCTCTGGGAAGCTGGAAGACTAGGAACTCCTTCCTGGTTGAGTTGCTGTTGCAGTTGCCATGTTGAATATTATTTAACCATCTTGTTTAGTATTGGACTCCTTTGGCCGTTCCCTAAAAGTCACAAAACTATTATGAGGGCCTCAGCAGGCAGAATTAGAAGCAATGTATAAAAGTTGTAGAGTGGGAAGGTAGATAGAAGGGGGAAATGTGTGTGTATGTATATCCATACATATACATGAAAAAAGAAAGAGGCAGAAAGAATAACAAAGAAAGAAGAGCTAGGTGGCTCAGTGGATGATAGAGAGCCAGGTATGGAGATGGGAAGTCCTGAGTTCAAATCTGTATTCAGACACTTTCTAGTTGGGTCACCCTGAGCAAGTCATTTGATTCAATTCAATTACCCACCCCTTACCTCCCAATACTATGTATTGATTCTAAGACAGGAGATAAGCCTTTAAGGGGAAAAAAAAAGATAATCTTTGAGATCATTCATAGGTACCAACTGAGAGAGTCCATTAGCATTAAGGCAGCCATTGACTGTCAAATGATACCCCTAAAGTTCAGACCTGACTGTGTCACTCCTTATCCTATTTATTAAAGTCCAGTAGCTCCTTCTTGCATCTAGCACAAAATAGGAACTCCTCTGTCTAGCATTTAAAGTCATACCCTGGCCCCAGCTTCACTGCTCCACCTCACTATGCGTAGACAACAAGCATTTGTTAAGTATTTATTATATGTTAGGCACTTTGCTAAGCACTGAAGCTACAAATACAAGCAAAAAATAAAGATAATCTCTACCGTCAAAGCATTTACACTCTAATGAGAGAAGTCAAGATGACAGTCTAATGAGAAATGAAAAAAATCCCTTGCCTGGGAGACCTCCTTAAAGGAGGTTCTCAGAGAAGCCATTCATGAAGAGGGAGAGGCTACACAGGTGGGGGTTCCTTCTTCATGATTCACTCTATCCAAACTGGCCATCCCATCTTCATGTCTTCACCCTGGTTATTTCCCATGCTTGGAATGCACTCCCTTTAGTTTATTTGGTTTTTTAGACCCTTTGCTTAGACGCGTTTGTTTTTTAGACCCTTCTATATTAGAATTAATACTACATATTGGTTCTAAGGCAGAAGAACAATAAGGGCTAGGCAATGGGAATTAAGAGACTTGTCCAAGATCACAACAGCTAGGAAGTATCTGAGGCCAGATTTGAACCCAGGATGTCCTATCTCCAGGCTCTAGGACTAGCTCTATCCACTGTCACCCAGTTGCTTCCTTTAGTTTCTTTTAAGGATCAAATAAAGTACTATCTTCTACATGAAGTCTTTAAGTGATTAACTACCCCACAAACAGCCAATAATACCTGATTCCCACAATTAACTTTTCTATAAATTTACACATGCCTGTGTTGTCTCCCTCAATAGAAAGGCAGCTCCCTTAGGGCAGAAACTGCTTCACTTATGTTTCTGTGTCTCTAGTACCTGACACACAGTAGAGCTATTTAATAAAGATTGATTATTTGATTTGGAATGTGTGTCTTAGATAGGTCCTTCCATTAATTAGTGAGCTCAGCCCAGAAATAATGACAGAAAAAGATGAGTCTGTATTGCATTTGGGAAATTGTGTAGCCCTTTCAATGATCTCATGCTACTCTCTGCCCTGAGGATGCATCTTCTCATCCCCTCGTTTTGTCTGTGAAGCTGTGTGGCTGTAGGTTACAGATCAGTGTGATCTCAGAAAACCCAAGCTTGCAGGTAACCAAAGGGCAAAGGAGAGAGACATGGTGAGTGTGAGTGGGCTTGAGCAAAAAACCAATGATGACTTATTTGCACTAGGTTCCATACAAGCCATCACTAAGGATATATACAATTAGAAAAGAAAAGGGGAAGATTGCATTGTGAGTAAGTGATAACAGGTGGACAATCTGACTGAGTGGTATGCAGAGGGTAAAGCATTAAAAGAACTAGAGAAAGACTTCAGGGATATTGAATGAATCCTACAATAATGATTATAGTAATAAATAGCTAACATTTATATAGCATTGGTTTTATTGATACCTCTAGTCTCAGCTCCATCTATCTTTCGGACATTTCTAAGTAGATCTCCCACAGACATCTTAAATTCAATATGTCCCAAACTGAATTCATTTCCCCCCAAACTCTCCCTCATCCTAACTTCCCTATTTCTGTTGAGTATACCACTATCCTCTCAGTTCTCTCAGCTCTCTGTCTAGGTGTCATTCTTAACTCTTCACTCTCTCTCACCCCAGATATCCAATCAGCTGCAAGCTCCTATGGATTTTACCTTCATATCATCTCTTGCATATGCCCTCTTCTCTTGTCTGACACTGCTAGTCTCTTTGAGACAGGGGACAGCCTCTCATCACCTTAAGTCTGCTAGTTGGTCTCCTGGTCTCAAGTTTCTTTTCACTCCAATCCATTTAGCACACAGTTTTCAAAATGATCTACTTAAAAGCAGAGATTTGGCCATACCACGGCTACCTACCACCCCCACCCCCCACCCACAACCCAACACTCTGCTAGAAATTCCTGTGGCTCGTTATCATCTTCAAGATCAATTATAAAATCCTATTTGGCTTATGAAACTATTCATAACCTGAATCCCTTCTGCTTTTTTAGTTTTCTTATTCTTTTTGCTCTCCACATATTCTATTATTCACTCACACTGACCTTTCTGTTCCTCAGACAAAACACTCCATCTCATGACTCTGGGTAGTTTTCATTGGCTGTCTCCCATTTCTGCTTTGCTCTCCATACTTATCTATATCTCCTAGCTTTCCAGGCTTCTCTTGAGTCCCCACACTTTCTATAAGAATCCTTTCTCAATCCCCCTTAATATTAGTATCTTTCCTTTGAGATGACCTCCATTTTATCCTAGCTATTTGCTTAACATAATGACCGGCACATTTGTGATTGTTTTTCAGGTGTTTTTCAACAGTGTCCAATTCTTTGTGAATCCATTTGGGGTTTTCTTGGCAAAGATACTGGAGTGGTTTTCTATTTCCTTCACTGGATCCTTTGACAGATGATGAAACTGAGGCAAATAGGGTTAAGTGACTTGCTTAGGGTCACATAGCCAAGAAGTATCTGAGACCAGATTTGAACTCAGGAAGATAAACCTTCCTGACTGACTTCAGGCCTGGCAGTCTATCTACTTTACCCCCTACCTGCCTTCTGCCTGATACATAGAGAGTACTTAATAAATGTTTATTGACTGACTGTTGACTATTTCTTGTTTATACAGAGTTGTTTGAATGTTATCTCCATTAAAATGGGAGCTCCATGAAGTCAGAGACTATACTTGTCTTTCTTTGTGTCTTCAACACTTAGTATAGTGTTGGAACCTACTAGATGTTTAATAAATGCTTGTTGACTAGAAGACTTTATGGTCTACATAGTTTATCCCATTCAGAATTGTCTTCTGAGATAGGTGCTATTATTATCACCATTTATATATGAAGAAACAGAGGCTAGGAGAAGTCTAGGGTCCTAGAGCTGACATGTCTGAGGCACAATTTAAACATGGGCTTTCCTCACTCCAAGCCCAGCACTCCACTCCACTGCCTCAACAGAGAGTTTCCTAGGAGACATGAACAAGAATTGCACGAGATGGGCAGAGAGACTATTCAAAGAAATGGCATCATGAATGTCAAGACATGAAGACTTGAATACAAGGATAATCTTAAGCATATCTTAATGTTTTATTAGGCACATACAACAGCAACACCCCAATAAAACCATCTCAACAGATGGACTAAACCAGGCTGAGGGTAATAGAGAAGCCAGGTGTTGACTTGGGTGATGTCTACACCAAGCATATGGAGACTTGCCCCAGCAGAATGGGCAGCTAAAAACAATCATTCCAAGAGCCAGGAAGGTGGCTGAAGCAGGGGCTATGAAATGCTTAAAGCTTGAGCAAGCATAGAGTGGGCCAGTGTCATCCACTGCATCCCAGACCATTACTGACCATTCTGAATCCTCCTTTTGGCCTGCCACTGGACTTTAATGACTCTGGAAGAGAAAGTGAGGCTGACAACATTGTGTGACTCTGCCTTATTTAAATCAAGTCAAACCCAAATCAAGATATCATCCTTTGATGTCATTGGTCCTCTTCCAAACCAAAAGATGGACAACAACAGCTCAGGGATAATCTAGTGTCAAAGGGAAGGATGTTTTGGGAAGAGACTTTGAAGAAAGTGGCCAATTTGGAGAGATGCCATGGCCTGACTGGCTTCAAGGTGAATCACCGTGATACACTGAGGCATGTTTGGCCATAAGGATAAGAATACAGGAAATGTCTGCCCGAGGCAGCCTAGGGATCTTGTCTGTGATGAGAATATCTAGGGAAGGCTTATTAGAACAATGTGGTAGCACCCTATAGTCATAGAATCAGATGGACTCAGAACTGGAAGAAACCTCAAAGGGCACCTATCCCAATCCATACCTAACAAGAAGCCCCTCCTATGGCATACCTGACAAGCAACCATCCAACATGTCTATTTCTACCTTTGGAAAACTTTAGTTATTCTGAAACTTTGCTAGTCATCAAGTCAAAATCTGCCTCTTTGCAAATTTCACCCATTACTCCTGATTCTGGAACCAATCAAGACAAGACACACTCCATTCCCACTTGAAGGCCTTTCAAATACTCCAAGACAGAGAGCATGTTTCCCCTTAAGAAACCTAATTCGTTCAACTCATCCTTATATTGCTGACCTGGATGGAGGCCCTTTACCATTGGAGTCAGGAAGATCTGAGTTCAGATTTGCCCTCAGAATCTTATTAGCTGTGGGCACTTCAAAGTCACTTACCCTCTATCATTCTCAGTTTCCTCATCTGTGAATTGGAAATATACACCTCCCTTGTTATGAAACTAAAGTGAAACGATATTTGCAAAACACTTTGAAAACCTTAAAGGATTATATAAATGCTATTATGAATACTACTAGTATTAATGATAAAATAATAACATAGCTTCAAAAACTTAGGCTCTTCTGAAGGAAGATAATCTTTCTTACTGCGTGCAACTTAGTCTCTTTGGCTGTCAACTTCCCAACTGAAAAAACGAGGAAGGGTAGGGAAGTTTATCTCTAAGAGACCTTGGGCATTCTCTCATTCCATTCCCTCTCATTGCTTCTGGTTTTTACTTATTTTGGAATCATATGACATTTCTTTTTTCACATTTATTTGATTGCTGAGAATAAAAGGGGGAAAGTGAGCTTCTGGAAAGAGAAGAAAGATTGATTTTTAAGGGCATTAACATTTGACACCATTTTAACAAAAGAGACCTATGTGAGAGACTGTTAGAATATGGGCTATTAATATTGTTTGATACAAGGAGCAACTCAAAAAGGCCATTGTCTCTGGTGAAAAGGGTTAGAAACCAACCTGAGAAGCCACACAAGCCATCTTTATTGAGACTGGTGACCCTCCTGCTCACCAGCCTTAGTGACTGTGAATATTTCATCGCAGAATTTAAACCATATGGCTTCTCTTATAACAAATATAAGAATCTGGCCTCAGACACTTCCTAGCTGTATGACCCTGGGCAAGTCACTTAACCCCCATTGCCTAACCCATACCACTCTTCTCCCTTAGATACAATACACTGCATTGATTCTAAGACAGAAGGTAAGGATTAAGAAAAAAAACACAAAAATAAGAAGAGGGCATATTGAGATATGAGACAAAAGACTTGCTGGTGGGATGCTATAGCTAGGAGAGACAACATCATTTCTCATGTGTGAATTTTTATTAGGGCTTTTATTCCTCAGTTAGCAAGGGCCAGTTTCCAGAAACCAGTTCTCATAGAAAGAGGGAGGGGGAAAATAATAAATATTTACATAGCACCTACTATGTGTCAAAGCACAATGCTAAGTTCTTTTTATGATTATCATCTCCTTTGATCCTCACAACCCCAAGAGGCAGATAATGCTATTATTCCCATTTTATAATTGAGGAAACTGAGGCACACAGAAGTTAAGTGACTTGCCTTGAGTCAAACATTCAGTATGTGTCTGAGGTTGGATTTAAATTCAAGTCTTACTGACTCCAGTCAAGCCCAGCTCTATCCACTACATAACCAGTTTCCTATCTGGAGAGAGAATTATAGAGAGTCTCTTCAATGAAAGTACCAAGTTGAATTATGTGATGTAGGGTAAGACTCTCATCTCACTATGTCCCAGTTTCTTCATCCAGGTGGGAGTATTAGACTAGATGTCCACAAGCCCCAAATCTGTGATCTATGTGAGCAATAGGTCAAAGGAATATAGGGTTAGAGTTGGAAAGGATCTTTGGTCCTCTTATCCAACTCCCTCATTTTATAGATGAGAAACAGGTTTAGAAAAGCGAATGACTGACTCGTCCAGCTTTGAAAGACTTGGATTTTAAGTTAAGAAAAATGCCCAAGGGCCCAGTTGTGGCAAGTAAAAGAGAAAGCATTTGAGCTTAACTCTTCTGACTACAAAGATAATGCTCCAACCACTAGACCATGCCACCACTCTCTGCTTTAAAGGCAGCAAGAGAGAGCATTGTACTCGGAGTGGGAAAGACCTATGATTGAATTATGCCTATGACCCATATGGCTTGTATGCCCATGGGCTAATCATCTAACCCACATGGATCTCAGTTTCTTCACCTGTAAAATGAGGTGGGATTAAACAGACTTGATGATCCCTTCTATAATTCTAGCACATAGTAATGGAGATAAAATTTGAACCCAGATCTTTTGACTCCAAATCTCCTCTGTTAGTACTTTGAACTTTGGTTTACTTCTGGGTATGATGAATAATAAGTGTTCTATCTCTCAGGGGAATATAGTGAGAAAAGTCCAATGTACTATAAATGTTCAGGTGCTACATAATAAATAAAAGCCATTCATGAGCCATGTCATAGTGCAGTGGAAGGAGCTAAGAGAAGAGAAATTTGGATTCTACCAACACTCTGTCACAAATTGGTGACCTTTCCAGGGCTCAATTATCCTTTCTGTAAAGTGGGGATAATAATACCTTCTGTTCTCAAAGCTAAGAGCCTGGGCAAGGCGCCTTCCTTTTCCAATAGTTGCTAAGTCTGAGGTTTTCAAATAAGTTTCTGGCTTGATGGTACAGTGACAGGAAGCTGCTGAATCAGAGACACGGGCTGTACTGACTTTGGAAGGCTTCCCCTAGTAGAAGATTGACCCCTAACCAATGGGGTGATGCAAGTACAGACAGACAACAGAACCTCAATGGGGAGGAGTCAAATAACAAATTCACACATATACAACTCTCCTGGATATCAATCTATAGACCAGGGAAGGGATTCAGAGACATACCCATCTGAAAGAAAGATCCAGGAGATCCCAAACTATTCAGTCATGTCTTTCCTGGGCCAGTTTGACTCTCTTTTCCCCAAGGCACCATCTAAAATACTGGCTGATTTCCCTGATGGTGAGTTCCACTCTTTCTCCTCTTTTAATAGACCCACAAAGCACCACCCAGCTATGCCCATGAGTACAATCCCATGCTTCTAGGAACTTGATGCTCTCCTTTGCCATAGTGCTGACCTCGCTCCCAGATCCATTTCCCCTGCATTGGTGCTGAGCAAGTTGATAGGCCAATGGTAAAAAAGATTTAACCGCTGCTTCCCTTTTTCATTCTGGGACTTTGAACTAGAGCTTCAGAGTTCTGCATTTTGCATGAATATTTCTAGACCTCTATTCTCTAGCTTTCCTGTGTCCAGTTCTGAAAGTCGTATTTTGAGGACAATAATAAGTTGGGTACTGCCAGAGGAAAGAAATAGTAGATAGATAGGGAGATAAATGAGGAGATAGAAAGGAAGATAGAGAGATAGAGAGATAGATCTTCACAAATGAAATAATGAAAATTCAAACTTCCGTTCCTCACCAACCTGAGAGGGGGAAACTACTACGTCCTGCAATGGTCTGTTCTATCTTCTGGTAACAGGAATACATAATATATTTTTTCACATGTATTATCAATTCTTTCAAACAATTTTCATGTAGTATGACATTGGAAGTCTTCATTATTCTGATGGCCTTTCTCTGGATTCACTATACCATTATCAATATCCTCCCCAAAATATGGTACCCAGATCTGAACACTATGAGGTACAGTTATCTGCCTAATCTCACATTCCCTACACCTCAATATATTTTAAGACTGAACAGACATTCTGGACCACTGTATCTTACCGCTAACTTTCATGGAGCTTGTAATATACTAAAGCCCCAATGGACATAAACCTCATAGAATGATATACTTGTGAAGTTGATTTTTTGGACCAAAGATTAAAACTTCACATTTATCCCTATGAAATCCCATCATATTAATATTATTGATGTGTTCATGTCCAGTGTTCTAGACTGTCAAGATATTTTCAGTTTGTCATTATCACACAGCATGTAAGCAAGTTCATCTTATTAATTATTGTGTCATCTGAAAATTTGATAAACCTGTCCCCTATGATTTTTCCCTCCAGAAATGCAGAACTACTAAAATATATTCCCATGGGCTGATAATAACCCCTTAGTAAACTGTTTCACAGTGTCAAGTTTGGGGCTTTTCGTATATCTGTAGTTTCTTCAACCAAATTGTTTGAGCTCATATGGTGGTTCCTAGAGGTTGGGGGAATGAGGAAGAATAAAAGAGTGTTACAGAAAGTTGTCACAAGAAAGAGGAGTCACAGTTCAAAACAAACACCTTGACTTTGCTGAGGCAGAAGCTTCTCAGCGGGAAACCATTTTCTTTGTGACAAAGCTCAGCTCAGTTGACATTATCTCTTAATTATCTGCATAAGAATGCATTTGTCAAGTTTCACAAGATGGGATTGATAACAATAAGCTCTTGTTGCTACAAAATATTTTAATGCTTAAAGCAGGAATGGCACAGTACAGAAGAGAGGCATCATGGAGGTGCCCTTGTTTCTATCCCAGGTGCCTATAAATATGGACTCCTTCGTATTCTGAGATATAAGGACCCTACCCCGCATAAGAGGACTCTCAGGTTGGATTGGTGGTTGGTGGGGTCAAAGGAAGCACCATCTGAGGAACCCCTCAAACTTCAGCTCAAAAGGCTCTGATTTTACTGGGCAAACAGTTCAGGTCAACATGCCCATCCATCCTCCTAACCTACCTTCAGTCCTCCAACTATTGTACAAATAACTAGAAAAGGAAAATAAATAAATATTTTAACCAAATGGGAGCAGATAAACAAGACTTAAACAGAGTAAAGGCTAGGAAAACAATAGTGTACAAGGAAAAAGACAGAAGACATGCTTGTAGTCTTGTAGACCCTGTTTTGACCATTGTCCTTACAATCTCTGGGCTGATGGCATCTAGCATCCTGGGGATCAGAGCAATCACATGGAGATGGTTCATCCCTCTTCTAACTTAGCAAGATCTTCATCTCATGCTGGATACTGCTAAAAGGACTGTAATGATCCTTACTATAGGGGACAGAATGGGGAGCAAGGAATCCATATATGTTGCCTGAAAGTGCTATTAGGTGTCATTCTGTGTCATGTGTTGTGTTTTGTGTTATTTTTGTAAGTTCAATAAACCTATAAAGGAAAGAAGGAAGGAAAGAAGGAAAAAAGGAAGGAAAGAAGGAGGGAAGGAAGGAAGGAGGGAAGGAAGGAGGGAAGGAAAGAAGGAAGGAAGGAAGGAAGGAAGGAAGGAGGGAAGGAAGGAAGGAAGGAAGGAAGGAAGGAAGGAAGGAAGGAAGGAAGGAAGGAAGGAAGGAAGGAAGGAAGGAAGGAAGGGAGGGAGGGAGGGAAGGAGGGAGGAAGGAAGGAAGGAAGGAAGGAAGGAAGGAAGGAAGGAAGGAAGGAAGGAAGGAAGGAAGGAAGGAAGGAAGGAAGGAAGGAAGGAAGGAAGGAAGGAAGGAAGGAAGGAAGGAAGGAAGGAAGGAAGGAAGGAAGGAAGGAAGGAAGGAAGGAAGGAAGGAAGGAAGGAAGGAAGGAAGGAAGGAAGGAAGGAAGGAAGGAAGGAAGGAAGGAAGGAAGGAAGGAAGGAAGGAAGGAAGGAAGGAAGGAAGGAAGGAAGGAAGGAAGGAAGGAAGGAAGGAAGGAAAGAATAGAAAGGAGGGAGGGAAGACTCAAAATAGGAAGAGATGAAGGAAGGAAGGAGGGAAAGAAGGACAAGAGGATATATGCCACAGTAGGGAAATTATGGGAACTGGTCACATCTAACACCTATGTGGTTTGCTTTATGATATACTTGGACACCACAAATAGTGGCTAGAGTTCACAATAACCAACAATCAAGAGGTCTGAATGAAGTCTCTCTGGCTCACGTATGGGAGGGCCTCCTTTATGACTTCCTAATCCCCACTGGCCACAAGGGGGTGCTTAGCCTATCAATACAGCCTGTTCCCTCTCCCTATCCCACCAAGTCAAAAATCTTTTTAACATTGTTGACCTGAATTTAATATTATCTGTAAGAAGATATGAAATATACATTAAAATATTTTTTAAAGAATAGTAGATCAATGTCTCCATTCCTGCCTTATATATAAAACATCTTTCCCTCCATCAATGACCCAATTCTGGGACTTAAATAATCAATAAATAGTAGCCACATACTTTATTAAATATAGATAAAACACAATAATTTACATATAACAATAGTTATGCACTCACGTGTGGAATGCCTTCACCATGCACCATCTTAAAGTCCTGTTGCTTTGTTTTCTAGATATTTGAAATGTCTAGGGAAAAGTTTTGAATCATCTATACCTGCAAGTTGTGGGAAGGATTATGGGAGGGTTTGTATATCTGTGATCTTTTTTCATAGTAAAATGCATGCCAAATAGAAAGCCATTGAAGCATAGTAGGAGAGGGTCATCTTCTCTCAGGCCAAATAGGAGTTTAGTCCACCCTGATCTCAGCACTCCTTGAGTTTCTGGCCTCAGGGTGAATCTAATCTCTTTCCACATATGCAATCAACTGGTCAATATAATCTTGGACTTCAACAGATGGTCACCTTTCTAGTCTCAGCCTGATCATGGTTCACATCTGGAAAGCCAAGATTATCTGACTTTCAAAGTCAGTTGCAACTAGCTCACAGGGTGGGTAGAAATCCTCATTTAGTCTGACTACACAGACTTTCTGCTGCTTATACTCCACATGGTTAGTAGAAAGTATCTCTCAAGAGTAAAGGGAAAAGGAATTAAAAAACGCCAAATTTATATACCCACTTTATTTTCTGGTGGCTCATAAGTTTGCTTCCCCATATCACAACTTGCTGGGGCATCTGGATTCCACACAGAGAAGAAACATAAAACTGAGACTACTACATATCAAATCACAGGGTCTCAGCATTAGAAGAGAATTTAGACCCCAGCTCTTACCTTACCAATAAACTTCCCAACAAGTGATCATTCAGCCTTAGCTTACAGACCTCTAATGAAATGGAATTCATTATATCTCATGCTAGCCCTTTCCACTTTTGGACAGCTCTGGTTATTAGAATTCCCTCTATGGATGCTGAAAAATACTGAATAAAATAGCATAACTATATGAGTCATTATTATGAATGCCTTCTTTATCCAGTGGCAAAACTTCTTCAACCAGGTAAATGGTGAAACCAATTTATTTGAGTGCTTTAGAACATTTTAAGTTTGAAGCTGCCTGAAAGGGCAGAGTAGACCAGTTCTCTAATCCAGGAGCAGGAAATTTTGTTGTTGGGAGGTAAAAAGGAGGAGGGGAAAATCCTCTAATCAATTTTAAAACACCTTGAAAATAAGGGCCATGTATGTTCCTTCTCTTGTCTCTCTCCAAAAGTCCCCACCTCCTATCTCTATGGAAGTCCTTGTCCAAAGGTAAATGTGAACTCTTACAGGTTGTGTACCAAATCTCTGGAATGTTCAAACCAGCTGGGCCCAGTAACATCCAGTGTTTCTGTTGTCCAAAGACAAGCCCAGAAGTTCAGAAAGATTCCTTACTGGATTGAATCAGGAGAGACTTGATTTCTAATCCTTATTTCAGTACTTAATAGGTCCTTGACCATCAGCAACTCCCCTTACCTTTGAGCCTTATTTTCTTCATCTGTAAAATGGGGATAATTACAACTAAAGACTTGCCTCAGAGGTTTTAGAAGATTGAAAAGTGATAATATATGTAAGCCATTAGAAAAATGCAATACTGTTATTAATTAGCTCAATGGCTGTATTTCAAAAATGCATCATACAGAGATAAAAATCAGTGATACAATTGTTTATCAACAGCACATTTAAATACCACTTGTATTTCGAATCAGTCTGTGTACCATTAAAAGTCACCAGAGTCATTTTCTGAAGCTAGTCAACAATGATTAAGTGCTTACTATGTACCAAGTCTTGTGCTAAATACTGCAGAATAGAAGAAAATTGTATTTGAAAACCCACAAGATTGTAAAACAACCACAATAATAAATAATTAAAGAATAACAATTTAATTCAATTAATTAAGCAGTTAATAAACACCCACCACACACCATGCATGAGGATACAAATAGGAGGCATATTGCAGCTCAGTTTGAAACAACTCATGAAAGCTGATTGTTAAATTTTCATTGTCAGCAATTATGCCTTAGAAATTATCAAATGCTATAAGTCAAGGCTCAATATATTACTTTGTTGTTTGTCTGGAATTAAGAAAGAGATGGAAAAATTATTAATGATGCAGGTTAAATTCAAAAGTGTATCATGCATATTTGGAGGAGGGGAAACAGTTGTTAAACATTTGCCAGTACACCATTAGAAACAGAGACAAAAGTGAGATAAGCTCCTACCCTCAAGAAGTTTACATTCTACTATAGATGCAATATGTACAAAGATAACTAAAAACAAAGCAATTTCAAGAGAGACTAACGCCAAGAGTGACCAGGAAGGCTTCCTAGGAGATTGCTCCTGAGGTGAATTTTGAAGGAAGTCAGGAATTCTAAAAAGCAAAGATGAGAAGTACCTCGATAACCTTGGAGAGAACAGTTTCAGTTCAGAAGGCAGATTTTAGGGAATAGAGAAATAAGTGGGAGTTAAGGAAGTAGACATTTCTTTTTGATGAATGCAGTGGTAAGGAAAGGGGCATAGCAGGTGAAGAAAGGATAGAGTCTGTCTAGGTGTGGATATAGTCAGTAGCAAAAGAGCTATCACAGAGAATGATCAAAAAGAGGCAAGTGTGTGGAGGACATAGGAGTGGAGGTGGGATGAAGGGAGCAGGTAGATAGGCTGGCTTTGGTATAGAAAACGACCACCTCTTCCTTCAAAATTGGAGCAAAATCGGAGAAAGTGGGAGATGAAGTAAAGGTATTTGAAATGTGGAAGTAAAGAAAAAGGAATTGTATAAGCTCGATTACCTGGACTTAGACCAATCACACTTACCAAATCTTCAAAGTCAAGACAAAAGTTAGACTTACTGATACACAAAATCAGAAGTTTTTCTTCATAGAAATAAAACGAATCCACCCTCACATTGAATTGTTGCCAAAGATTCACTGCTACTTACACCCACTGGTTTGGTTTGATTTGGGGGTTGTCCTCTGTGCTCAGAGGACCAAAATTACACCACAATCCCAGGGTCAGTATTACAATATGTCTGGTTGTAGCCAATCAGTCCAATACATGCTTAGAAGGGTCTACATAGGTTGTATATAAATAGTCCTGTGAATATTTGGGTTAAAGATGTCTAAATTTCTGCATCTCTCATTTCTTTTGAGCTAGGTAATTCTGCCTTGCCCATAGAGCACAGTGCCTTCCTTGGAGCTAGCCCAGTAGGAATGGCAGAGGCTGTCCATTCTAGTACCCATTTCTAGCATCTTGGGATTTGTATGACCATGCTATACCCTTGAATCAATCCACTTGAATGTATTAATTAGGGATCAGGCTTCATTTTCACTTTTTTAGAGGTGTAGTGGTTATGCTTATCACAATCTCATTCATTTAGAGAGCATTTGCTACTACATATTGGGGAGTAAGCAGTAGAGAGATGTTTCCCTCTCCACGCTCTAAAATTAGACACTAGAACTCGGGATGGTAGCAGAGATAGGATATATACCTAAGTCTTCTGATGCCACTTCCAGCGCTCTGTCAAATAGCTATGTTCCTACATGAATTTTTAAATGTTTATGTCCTATTAATGAATTTTTTATGTCACAATCACTTCCTAATTTTCCTCTCCTCCCCATCTGTCTTTAGAACAATAGCAATAAAAACCAGTTAAACAAAACTATTCAGTACAGTAATCATGACTAACAGAGTCTATAAAATTCCACACCCAGAGTCCACCATCCCTCTACAACAAGGAAGACATATTCCATCAATAGTTATCAGCATCCAGTTTTTTAATTGATATTTTTCATCACCCAATTAACATTCCACTATCACAGTACTTTTTCTTGTAACAAAAAAGCATAATTGAGCAAAACTATTAATGTCGTGTCCTTGCCCAACAAAATATGCTTATTTTCATAGCCCATCATCCTGTTGATAGGAAAGAAGTAACTTTTCACAATCACTCCTCTGAAGTACCTACTGGTCATTTCATTGACCAAAGTCTAATGTCTTTCCATGTTTTTATTTACATTATTGTCAAAGTCATTATTAATTCTTTTCTTGCTTTTTCTTTCTTTACATCAGCTTAGACTCCGAAAGTTTTTTTCTAAAATCTGAATTCTTCATGGTTATCTTTTTTTACAGCACAGAAATATTTCATTATATTCACATGCCACAGTTTTGTAGCCATTCCACAGTTAATTGTCTACCATGTGATTTCTAATATATTATACCACAAAAAGTACCTTTTCTGTATGTGTGTGACTTTTTCCTACTCTCTTTGACTTCCTTAGAGTATATGCCCCCAAATGGTATTGAGCTAGAACCTATATCAGTCACTAAATTTAATTGTAGTTCTATTATATTTTAGTATTATTTTCATTTATATTAGTGTAGTTGCAGTGGAAGATTAGCCAATAAAATTCCTCAGTCTGTGGGACATGCTTTGATTTGCCTCTCCTTGAGTTATACAGAACATGTTCCATATTTCTCACCTGTTTAAGAGACTTGATGAGCCTATCTATATCCAGTCATAAATGAGTAAGGAGAGGACCTGCTATCATGGAGTTACAAAACATCATCTGATTGACTGAAGATCAGAAAAGACCAATGAGTTAGGAGCCATCATGAGCTTGCATATGAAAGGTTTGAAGTGCCCTCAGCCCTTTTACTCTTTATCATGCTGGCTCCAAGGGAGGAAGAACTCCTGATTTCCCAGATGGAGGAGCAGCAAACTATATTCCCTCCCCAGCCACCTTATGATCAGGAACACATTGCCTCTGTTTCTTTTGTATTTGTTGTTTCCTGAACTTAGATGAATGAGAGCTGTGTAACCAGTGGTTTGGGGAGATCCATCAAAGTCATAAGAGGTCTCACCTGCAAGTGTATTAGTAGGACAGTCCACTGAGGCCAGGGGCAATGAGATACCAGCATGGCAGCCAAAGAAACTGTCTGACCCAATCCAGCAGTGATTTGACTCATCAGCTAAGACATTGCCTCCAATCAAATGACCAGTCCAGTAGAGAAAGGGAATTGTTCCTTGTCAACACCATACCCAGAAGAAAACTTGTTGGGGACTCCATGAAGAGAGGAAATGACTCTCAGGGCTAGAAATCATGAAGCCCCATATGTTCCTCACATATGTTCCTTACTACCTTTGTGCTTTAAGTCTAAGCTCACTCTCCCCGGGGACCTTGTATGTGCAAGGGAAAGAACATACCCCAAGTTTAGGAGAAATGTTTGGTGCCACCTGCTCTGTGTGAGCCTAGTATCCCCACACACACACATGTGTGTATGAAAGGAGGGAATGCACCCTGATTTAAAGAATGTCTTTGTACCTTCTGACCTTGCTATACCTTCTCAATAAATATTCCTTTTATAAAAGCTAATCGATGTCAACTGGTTGTTTAATATCAAAGAATATACTAAATGGGGCTTTGTGACTGGCCGTACTAGAGAATCCCATCCTTCTCAGTAGGTAACCTTAGAAATCTGAGAGAAGAAGTGGTCAGCTGCCTTCTGAGGACCAAATCTGCCACTTAAAGTAGGGTCTGCATGAGGCAGCCTGGAGGGGACACTACACAATCATTGTGCATAGCATTCTTTGGTTCAATTTATTGTTCTGCGTTACTTCACATGTCTTCCAGGTTTCTCTGAGTCTTCCACATTCATTGTTCCTTAAAATACAATCATATCCCATAATATTCACCTACAATTGTTCTAAATTAACTGACTTCCTCACTAAGTGGCCACCTCTTTTCCTAACAATTGTTTGCTGTGACAAAAAGTGATGAACAATGTGTGCTGTATCTCACTGACCTCCTCGGGGTATATGCCCAGAGATCCCATCCCTCCAGTTTTTTTTTATCTCATAAATGAAGATGATGATGGCTGTCTTTGCCTGATATCATGATGAAAGATAGAGGATAGAGCCAAATTGGATGCATCCCTAGAGCAATCACACTGAGTGGCTAGTGAATATTTTCACAGCTTTATTTCACCCATGTGTTTATACATAGAGATCCTTGGCTAGAAGGAATGGGATCCTGGATGGTATAGCAGATAGACACATCCAAAAGGATATCAACAGGTTAGCACATTTGGCCAAATCTAACAAAATGAAATGTTGAGATAAATATAAATCCTGACATTTGGATTAAAAAATCAATCACACAAATATAGGATGGGAGAGGCCTCAGAAGACTATAATTCATGTGAATAAAGTGGTGGATTTTGTGGATACAAGCTCACTAATAACAATGTGATGTGGGTAAGCCAATAAAACCAGATACATCCTCTTCCTCCTATACAACCATCCCATATGACAAATAATTTTGGTATCAATTCTCCAGTTTTAGAAAGTTTGATGAAGCACTGAGAGTGAAGGAATTTGCACACAGCCAGGATTTGTCAACAGGGACTTGAATTCAGAGCTTCCTAACTCTGATGCCTTATGCCGAGACGCCTCTCCTGGGTTTCATTATTAGAAGCCAAGAGAAGGAACTGCTAGTTCTACCGTAAGGTGCCCCGATCACATCATAATTGGAGCGTTGAGGTCAGTTCTGTTTGGGGAATCAAATGAGATAATGTATACAAAGTACTTTGCAAACCTTAAAGTAGTGCCATTAAAATCATCTACTAGTGATGTGATCCTGGGCAAGTCACTCATCTTCTGTTGCCCTCAATTTCTTCATCTGCAAAATGACAGAGCTACATTCAATGTCTCAGAAGTTTCAACTCAGCACTAACTAGTGATTCTTTGATAGATTTCAGGTATAAATGACAAGTCACTTCTTTTATATGTATACATACATATACTTAAGGTTCTACTGAGAATCTGAATAAAATAATTGCTTTTTGTAATTCAATAAAAGTATTAGGGTATGACCTCATTATTTTTATTATTGCTGTTGTTGTTAATACCTACTATTTATATCTCACTTTAATGTTAGCAACATCCTTTGTATATGCAATCTTATTTGATTCTCATAACATCCTACTGAGGTAGATGCTATCACTATCCCTATTTTACAGATGAGAAGACTGAGGCTAGAAGAGGCTTCAATGATTTGCCCTATTACTTAAACCTAGTTACTGTCTGAGGAAATATTCAAACCTTAAAGTGCTGTATAAAAGTAAACATTTATATATCTATTTAAGATTTACAAAGTTCTTTCCTCACAATACAGAAACGATGTATCCTCTTTCCCTCATTACATTCCTGGAGATTCAGCTACTGCATACAATCCTGTTTCCAGTTGGATGATCCAGGAAATCAATTTGCTATCAGCTTATCAGTAAGTAAAATAGATACAGCCTGGGTACGGGTTCTCAGGTACTCTCTGGTTGTTCATCCACAGTGCTGAAATCATCAGACTCCATTAGAAGAATGTTTTTACAGAGGCACTGAGAATCCCCACAGACAGGCTCTGTCTTCTCTCTCCTCCCTATTCTATCTAAGGGTATCTCCCACCTTACTCATATGGCAGATTAAAATGAGGAGCCTTTAATCTGGAAAGGGGGTGGCCAGGGTCAAGTCACTTAGCCTCTTTGGACCTTGAACTCCTCATGTCTAGTCTGAGAATTTTGGACTTGATGACCTCTAAGGTCTCTTGTAACTCTGCATTGTGATCTCATGACAGCCTTACACAGAAAGTGGTTGGTAAACTTTATAGACACTCATTAATCTAAGAGGTAGCCCAGGTTGAAAACATCACTAGGTTCAAGAAGCTCCTTCCCTTGCCTAGACCTTAGTTTACTCATCTGTAAAATCATGTGGTTGAACCAAACCATCCCTAACCTTTCTGCATCCCTAACTCTTATATAAATCTTGTGTTCGAAACTCTTCTCCAGCTCCCGTCCAGCTCTGGTTTTTTAAAACCTTTACCTTCAGTCTTAGTAGCAATTCTAAGATAGAAAAAATGGCAAAGGCTAGGTAATGGGGCTAAGTGACTTTGTCCAGGGCCACATAGCTAGGAAGTCTCTAGGTCACATTTGAAACCAGGTCCTCTCAACTTCAGCCTGGACACTCTATGCCCTGTGCTATTTAGCTGCTCCACAGTTGTGGTATTTTCTTATTCCAAGGTCTCTTCAAACTCTCATGAGATCTATCCTTGCTCTGACATGTTTTGTTCTAAGAACTCTCTTATGTCTAATATTCTGTGTCCTAAGGTCCCTCCCAACTATGATATTTTATGGTCACTTAAAGTTCTGAAAGCCTCTGCTCTACGGTCCTTTTTAACTCTGCCATTTTATATTCTATAGTCTCTCTTCAAAGGTCCCTCCCTACCATGCCATTCTATGTTGTAAAGATCTTCCTTACTTTCACAATCTGTATC
Source organism: Monodelphis domestica (assembly GCF_027887165.1). Classification (NCBI taxonomy): domain Eukaryota; kingdom Metazoa; phylum Chordata; class Mammalia; order Didelphimorphia; family Didelphidae; genus Monodelphis; species Monodelphis domestica. The sequence goes on from NC_077230.1 coordinate 365,490,464, forward strand.
CTGAGTCCTAAGGCTCCTTCTAGCTCTGAAATTCCATGTTCTACTTTCCAAGGTTCCTTATACTGCTGCAATTTTATTATTTTAAAATCGGATTCTTATAGGAAACCAGGCTCTTTGGAGGGAATGCCTCTAATGTTTTCAGTATGGACACTGGGAAATTCAAACCTGCTAGTCCAGTCAGACATAGGCTTCCTGAACTGAGATGATCATTCTTATACTCTTAGAGTGTCCTGGTTTTACAGGCCTAACTAATCCCTTCTCCTAAAGGGGATGGGGATGAAAGAGGATCCTGCAGGCTGAGGAAGAGCAATGACCCTATGTAGCTCTCTGTTCCCTAAAGAATCTCTTACCTTGTGGATCTACCTTTCCAGATAACCATATTTTCTCTTCCAGAGCATGCAAGCACATGCTTGGGGTCTGTGAATTCCCAATCTTAACATTCTGTGTTCTTTTTCCTTATATTCTAAGATCCCTTTCTACCTCTAATAGTCTGGGCTTTCTATGCTTACACTTTCTGTTCTAAGAGCTCTTCCAGCTCTAACATTCGATGTTCCGTGTCCAAAAGGAAGAAAGGGAAACATTTAAATACGAAAAACAAACACATATCTAAGGCTCCTTCCAGCTCTAACATTTTAGAGGGCATGGGATCATGTTTGGGGTCTAGAGGGAGGATGGGGTCATGAATGATATAGTTCATACATCTTCTTTCTCTTTTTTTCCTCCCTGCAGACTACAGGCTATCAAATATGCAGTGGAGGTTTTTTTTCCCTTTGCCAGATATTAAATAAAACTTATAACCCTACCACATAGACCCAACTTCTCTAACAGAGCTTCCATGTGAGACCCAGAAAGAAAGCATTACTGTTTTCATGTGTTTTCATTATTATTAGCATTGAGCAATGAAATGGAGTTAAAATTATTACGGTTGGTAACACATTTTTTGTACTAATAATTCAAGTACTTTTGAGTAGGAGCTGGGGAGCATTAATTTGTCAATCACTCCGGCTTTGTATCTACTCCTCCTTTAAGCAGACGAAACAATAGAAATGAGCATGATATATTTCCCAGAGGAATAAGAACTTGTAAACATTTCAATATATTGGGCTGTCCTGAAATTATAAAGCATAATTCTAAGGTATCTTGCACAAATAACAGGGTATTTCTGAACCAGTGATGTTGATGCAATCAGACTTTCAACCCTGAGGTCATTTTAGGGAGTGGAGCAGCTGATGACAGAGAGAATTTATGAACACCCAGATATTTACAGCTTAGCCAAAGCAAAACCATTGTAAGGTGACACTGAAGGCTTCTGGGAAGTTCCCAGGTGGGGACCCCATGCACTGCAAGAGAAACAAGCATTTTCAGCTTCTGCTGCCATTCTCTTTCAGATGGCACCATCTTGACAAGAAAGAGGTGAAGATGGCAAAGGGAACTGAGCTTGAAAAATTACTTAGTAAAAAGAAGGGCAAACTGACAAGTGACAACACATCACATGTATGAGGAAAGAATCTTAGAATGATAAAATATTTGAGCTGGAAAGGCTCTTAGAACAAAGAATATTAGCACAGAAATTAAAGCTAGAAGAGATCTTAGAAAGTAAGGACAAAGAATATAGATAGTTAGAGTTGGAAGGACCCTTAGAAGAGAGAATATAAGCATTTAGAACACAGCTGTTAGAGACAGACAGTCCTTAGAATGTAAGGACAAAGAACAAAGAATGTTAAAGCTAGAAGGATCCTTAAAATAGAGAATATAAAAAGAAGAGAGAATACAGACTACTGGTGCTAGAAGAGACCTTCCAACAGAATGTAAAGATAGAGCACATAGACCATTAAAATTATAAGGATCTTAAGACAGAAAATCCAGAACACCAGAGATAAAAAGGATAAGAGACCTTATATTGCAAGGGCTAAGAAGAGACATTAGAATATAGATCAAAACTGGAAGAAATCTTAGAATATAGACTGTTAAAACCACTTTTTGGTTGATTAAGTTGACTGCGAAAGACCTTAAAATTTTAGAGCTGCAGAGAGCCTTAAAACTTGAACTGAAAAAGCTTTAAGAGATGATCTAGTCTACCTCTCTCATTTTGCAGAAGAGAAAACTGAGGTTTAAAGAAGTAAGCCTGAAGTAAGATATAGGCATAGGTAGGATTAGATGTCTAGTTCTCTGATTTCCATTCAGAATCATGTATTTCCTCATAAGAGCCATTCCATTTGATTTTGTGAGATATGACAACTGAGTTGGTATAGTGTGGTATAAAAACCCCTATACTTGAATTCAAGAGAGTTGAATGGCAATCCCAATGCTGACCCTCACTCTATGACCTTAGGCAAGTTCCTTCTCAGCCCTGAGCCTCAATTTCCATATCCCTAAAACTGGAAAATATTCTTTGCTTTCCCTTTCCTGTAATAATAATGAGATGATGCATAAAAGTGCTTCATGGCTTAAAAAACAGACCACTATAAAGTGTTATCTCAACATGAAAAATTATTGTTATTATTACTATTGAGTGAAGGATCTAGAAACCCAAAAATTTCCAGTTGACACCCCTTCACGAGTAGGTAGCTCCATTTCATGGGTTCATTAATAATTAAAGCTGGAAAGGACCCTTAGAGATTGTCTAGTCCATGGTTTCTTAATCTCTGTCTCATCAACTCCCTTGGCAGACTTGTGAAGTCTAAGGACCACTTCTCAGCATCATGTTTTTAAATAATTGAAGAAAATGATACATTTCTGTCCAAGGCTCGTGAAAATAAAGATGTAATTTTAATAAAGATGTAATTTTCCCATTCAAATTCATGGACTGTCTGAAATCTATACATAGATGCCCTCCTCCCAGGAATCCTAGAATCCATAATCTAATCCCTTCATTCTTCAGATGAGGAACCCAAGCCCAGAGAAGAAAAGGAACTTACCCAAGGTCAGATGTGATGGAGGGAAATACTCCTTTTGTACTCCTATATGTTTGCTATTTTAATTCTCCTATGTGCAATGGCCACATTGGCCACTGATACTAATCTATTTTCAAATTCTTGGGCCATAAATTTGTGGCTCAGTTTCCCTCTTATGACTGAGGCACTCAGTGTCTTCCATTTCCAGGTAATTTTTCACCATTATTACTATATACATAGTACACCTGGTACTGCAGTCAGATCTCCTTTGCAGTTGGCCAATGACCAGGACCCTCAGGTGCCACCTTTTCCCCACCCCCACCCCGCCTTTCACCTAAGACACAAGTCAAAAAATAGCTTTTGACTCTGGCCTTTAATAATATGATAATTTATTTAAAGCAGATACAGTCCTGAAAGTGACCCACTTAAAATTATTAAAGAGATACTGTGTTTATTTTTTCTGTCCATAAAACTAAAACAGAAAATGGTTTATGAATATGCAAACTGATCTGATGTAATTAGCATGATTGGATCCTACTGCACTCCCGAGTTATGTGGCTAGGAGAGGAGATGGAGGAACTAATGAGGTCATGTTAATGTGTCTGTGAAAAGAGCTTCAGCTGTCAGAACGACTAACAACCAACAAGGATGTCTGGGAGAATCTTCAAATTTTCTACAAAATGAGGGGAAGGAGGGACACAGCGAGGGGAGCCCCTTCTGACCTGCTGGAGTAGAGCTGGGCTGGCAGGCAGACAGTGTGAGGGGGCCCTTGAGCCCTGGGTCCCTTGGCCTGTCTGCATTTGGTGAGTCAAAATGAAAAATGCAAACATGAGTCTTGTTTGTAACGATGATTAATGGGGTGTTTAATTATCTAGAAAGTCTTCAACAAGTGCTAGCAGACCGAAACTCCTCTGGCAATCAGCTCAGCCCTGCAAGTCTCGTCAGACAAGCTAACATGCCAGCCTCAGGACCCTCTTAATTAAAATAAAAGGCAAAAAGCTAATCGGGTACCAAGCCCCTCTAGGGATTAATTGGCCCCCATTGTGTTGTACTGCTGCTACCCGTGAAGGCTGATTTGCTCATGCAAGCTGTGATTCACAAAGAGCCATCCCATTGTGGAAGGATAGAGCTGGAAGGTGTCAGAGAGATTAAAGGCATGGTGGTATAGGGGAAGGAACCCTATATTTGGAATCAGAGGACTTGGGTTCATATCCTACCCTTGCCACATTGAGGTATGACCAAGTAAAAAAAAACAATGGACTAAGGGTCCCAGGAGACTTGGGTTCTACTTCCAAATCTGCCACCAAATCTCTGCGTGACCTTGAGTGAATCACTAGACTTCTCTGGGCCTCAGTCTGTCCATCTGTAAAACTAAGTCTATAGCCATTAGTCCTAGAATACCTACTTATAAAAGAGGAAGCTGAGATTAAGAAAGGAAAGTAGCTAATTCATGTTCATGAAGATTTAGTGGTAGAGTAGAGATTTGAATACAGATCTTCTAGACCCCTAGAACAAATGTTCTTTCCATTTCACTGGACAGACATCTAGGAACACACAACTGGAGGGTGATCAGCTGGCTAAATGGAGACAGATACTAGGGAAGATGACAGCTCAGAAAGGGCTCCCATCAAAATGCCAGATCCCAATAATACAAGATGTCTTTATATCATCGAAGGACCACACAACCCAAGAGGAGAAGTAGAGGTAGTCCAATTTCATCTGCCCATTGTACAGATGGCGAAACAAGAGCCCAGAGAAGACAAGGGACCTACTCAAGGTAGGGGTAGAAATGAACTTCTCTTTAGACTTCCTTTCCAGAGGCTCACGGAAAGAATATCGCAGAGCTCTTCTGAAAGCAAACAGGATGCACAGACAGAATGCCTGTGAAGTTGTCTTTCTGCCTACACATCTTCTCAACCATAAACATCCCAACTTGAAAAATCTTCTTTTAAATATTCCACCAACTGTTCTAAAAATATACCTCTCCCTTTTCTGCTCCTCCTCTCTCCAACATAAATACACACAGATGTGTGCACACACATACATACATATAGCAACACATACACACAGGATATAAAGACATACCCAGGCATTGAAACATTGGTGCCTACATACCCACAGAAACACACAGTCCCCCAGAGACTGCAGACAACAGGCAGATTATACCCAAAGGCATGCAGAGACAAAGGGTCATAGATTTCAGGCTGGAATGGACCTTGGAGGTTATCTGCACCTTAAGCACCATGAGATCTTTCCATCTTACTTGCAGGTGAAATGGTCCATATGAGTTAACTCCTCCATTAAAATGTGAGCCCTCTGAAAGCAGAGACTGTCTTTATTTTTGTGTTTGTAGCCCCAGTGCCTTACACATAGTTCTTAAGAAATGCTTTATTCATTAACTCATTGATTCATTTATTCAGGCAAGACAGTTATATACGTATACACACACACACACACACACACACACACACACACACACAAAGATAACAATAATAATTGCTCACTTTCAATTTTGCAAAACATTGGACTTTTATTTTATCTCTATTTAGCCTCACACTCCATGAGATGGGTACTATTATAATTTCCATTTGACAGATAAAGAAACTGAGGCAGACAAAAGTTAAATGACTTGTCCAAAGTCACAAGGTGTCTGAGACAGAGTTAGAATTCAGAATCCTGAGTCCATGTCCAGCACTCTAATGCAGAACCTTGATGCTCCCCAACTCTCTCTGTCTCTGTCTCTGTCTCTGTCTCTGTCTCTGTCTCTCTCTCTCTCTCTCTCTCTCTCTCTCTCTGTCTCTGTCTCTGTCTCTCTGTCTCTCTCTCTGTCTCTCTCTCTGTCTCTCCCTCTCTCTCTGTCTCTCTGTCTCTCTGTCTCTGTCTGTCTGTCTGTCTGTCTGTCTCTCTCTCTCTCTCTCTCTCTCCCTAATATGTATGTATGTATGGGACCAGGGGGTATGCATATATGTATATACACATCTACACATATTTATACATATAAATACTTTTACATGTGTGTCTCTATCCATTATACTCAAAGATATGTCCCATTTCACATATATCTGCAATAGGGCATCTAGGCGGCACCATAGTGCCTCTTCAGCTGAGTTAAAATCTGGCCTCAGACACTTATCATCTGTGTAACCCTGGGCAAGTAACTTAACCCTGTTTGCCTCAGTTTCCTCATCTGTAAAATGAGCTGGAGAAGGAATTGTCAAACTACTCTAGCATCTACCAAGAAAACTCCAAATGGGGTCACAAAGAGAAGGACATCAAATAACTTGACAACAACATATTTGTGTACAAATATACTCCAAATTTCAGAAATAAACATACATGTATGCCTATACTCACATTGTGCATTCATATACCCAAGCAACATGACACTGAGAATAGAATATTAGACTCAGAGTCAGGAAGATATGGGGCCAAATCCTGCCTCTGGAGATCACTGTCTTTAGAACTTAGGGCAAGTCTTGGTTTTGCTTAGGAGGGGGTCCTCATCTTAAAATGAAGGCTTTGGGCAAGGGAACTTCTAAAGCCCTTTCTGGGTCTTACTCTTTGCTCCTTGGAACCTCAGAATGGTAGAACATTTCTTGCCACTGGGGGAAGATGAAGCTGATGGATCAACTGAGCTGGGGAGCCCTGAGCTGTAGGGAGCTGAAGGGTCAACATTAAGTCTAGTTCAAATATGGTAAACCCTCAGGAGAGAGGACCATCAGTGGAGTTCTAAGGTGGGAAGTCCTATCCCAGATTGGAAATGGAGCAGATCAAAGCTTTCTGCTGGGTTGGTAGAGGACTGGACCTAGAAGTGACTGGACTAGGAAGAGCCAATTTCATAATAAAATAAAATGAAGGGGTTGGGGCAAGTGACCCTTAAGTTCTTTTCCAGCTCTATTTCTATGACCCTTTGAGCTCTATTTTTGTTGTTGATCATTTGTTTTAGTCATGCTCAACACTTCATGACCCCATTTGAGATTTTCTTGACAGAGATACTGAAGTAGTTTATAATTTCCTTCTCCAGTTCACTTGACAGCTGAGGAAACTGAGGCAAGCAGAGTTAAGTGACTCGCGCAGGGTCACACAGTGGTGAGTATCTGAGGTCAAATTTGAAAACAGGAAGAGGAGTCTTCCTAACTCCAGGCCTGGCACTCTGTCCATTGTACCACCTCTGTATGCATACCCATACCCACAGACCCATAAGTAGACACAGACATACGCACATAAGTACAAAGCCACACACAGACATGCCTATCGCACTCTTGATAGAAACAAAGGGATGGATGTTCCATCCCCAGTGTTGACAGAGTTTGAGGGGATGAACAACCCAAAATGAAGGAGGCAGCCTAGGTACTCCTAAAAGGCTTTAAAAGAACCCAGTCTCAGGAGGTTCCCTGAAATGCCACTGAATGTCCCCATACTGAGAGTCTTTAAAGGGAAATGACCATTTGGTCTCCCCCCCACACCTTGCACTTAGAATGGCATGAGTGACTGACAGGTCACTCAGGAGATGGCTGTCCCTTCTTCACAGCCTTAACTGCCCCATCCTTATGTCTGAAGGACTGAGGCCCAAAGGCAATGGGGACATTCTGACTTTGGGTGCCCACAACAATAAAAAAGACCCCATGCTTAGTCTAACAATATAAAAAGAACTCTCCATCTGGGGCCATGCTGGTGGAAAAGGAAAGCAGCATCACCCCGTTTTTCCAGGGACTCCAGACAAAGAGGTCCATTGTGGAAATACGCAAGAAGGCATGAACCACTTCTGTAAGGATCCCAGAGCCCGGAGGAGTCCACACAGAAATAATTCCTACCTTCTGTTTTACCATAGGAAGGAGATAATCATCCCTGTACCTCCCAAATAATAACAATCCTTTCCATTTGCATGAACATTTTATTATTTATGTCTTTCACTCACACATTATCTGGGCTGATACTCAATTACAAGCTTGTGAAACAGGCATGACAGGAGTTATCCCCAATTTTGAGATGAGGAAACTGAGTCTCAGTGAGGTCGGTGATTATGAAGGTGGTAAAACTCAGCCCAGATCACAAATCACAGACTTGGAAATGAAGTCCCCAAAAGCTAGTCCAACACAAACCTGAATGAGGATTGTCTCTACACCATACCGAGCAGAGTTTCCTTTTCTTAAAGGCCTTCAGTGAGAGGGAACTCACTGCTTTTTTCCAAGGAAGCCCATTTCACTTTGGAATTGGCTCTCATTGCTAGCAAGCTTTTCTCTAAATCAAGCCTAAATCTACTTCTTTGCAACTTCCCTCCTCTCCAATTGTTCTGCCCTTTAGGGCCAAGCAGAAGGCTAATCCTTCTCTGATATGATGGTCCTTCAAATACCTCAAGACTGTCTTTCTGAACCCTTTCTCCAAGTGTCTTTATCCAACAAAAGATATAGGAGAATCCCAGCTGCTGGAAGGGAAAGGAAGAGTAGAGAAGGGGAATGGCAAGGACCTGTGGCATATCCGGCTTGTCTGATTCCAGGTCCAGAGGGTTCTTTGAACTATATATCTCCAGATGCTATAAGCTATCTCTCTTCAGCCATCCTGTTGTTCCAGTGTTCCCACCAATGCTGTTATTCCTTTGAGGTAAAACATGAAGTGTCCAGGAGGTGTTGGTTAAAATGCAAATGTGTTTGATTAGGCTAAAGTGATACATCCACACATTTGCAAATACTGATACCTTTGCACAAATTACTGTGGATGACTAGCTGCACTGTTATCTCACTCACAGGTCTTCCCCATATGGAAATAATTCCATCATAGGAAGGAAGCACCAAGAGAATAAGACAAAGGTATGGAAGGGGGTATTTTTCAGGAAGCTACAGGACATGAACCTAGCCCAGGGTACTATAGTGGGAGGCCAGGGACACCAGGAAGCAGCATGATGGGATAAATGTGACTGTAGGCTTGAAAATGTCAGAGCTGGAAGGGATCTCAGAGACCTTCATTTTGGAACCTGGACAGATTCCAGAGGAGAAGCAGCTGTCCACGGTAGTGGACAGGACTGGGCAGGGGCTAGAAACTAGGGTCTTCTGACTTTCAGCTTTAGGCCTTTCCTATGACCTCAGGTTTTTCTCCTTATCTTCTTTCTAATTCTATCTCTGGTCAGGCCTAAATTACTTTCTAGCCCAAGGGTTGCTCAAATGAGGTCCTGGGCTGGACAGACATTTCTGCCCTAGAAGAGTGACTGGTTGGTCTCAGCCTGGGCATCTTCTCTCCATCCCTTATTTATCCTTGGAAGGCCTGTCCTCTTCAAGATTTCTGCCCTTAAGACTCTCCTAAGGTAGAGGCAGAGAAAATCACCTGCAGATATGTTTGCATGGACTGAGAGTGACACCCAGTGCCTGGCAGTGGTGGCAGGGGGGCGCTTGCTCTCAGCCTGTCCCCCAGGAACACTCACTATCTGCCTGTGCTATTTAAAGGTAAAAGTCAGAATTAATTTGGGTATCACTTACCCATTTGTTCCTTGGGCTCCCTATAATTAGACCTGTGAAAGCTTGTTGGGGGGGGGGGCTAGTAAGCAAGCTTTCTGTTACACACACACACACACACACACACACACATGCACAAGAGTACACTCTGCCTGTCCCCCATGCCTGTGAGCTCCCTTACATCTCTCCCTCCTCCTTTCCCTTCCATCTACCCTCTTTCCAGGAGATAGGTCACAGAGGAAGGAGAAGAGAAGAAGAAAGGACACAAGGACAGAATTGGGACTCTTGGAACATTTCAAAGAGCAGTTCATACATTTTAGATAAATAATGTTGCTGGGTGGGCAGAAAGGATTGGGGAGGCAAGGTTTATTTTTTAAACCATGAGATAAGAACAATTACACTGTTTCTAGGAAACCCTGGCCTTTATTATACCTTTTCCTCATAAGAGTCCCTTCCCATCTTCCCTAGAACCTTATGTCAGAGCTGAAGGTATCTTAAACACCATTTATTCTAAATGCTTCACTTTACAGAGGAGACCTGACTCCCACAGAGAGGAAAGGACTTGCCTAAGGTGACTCAGGTCTCTCTTCTCTCCCTCCTCCCTTCTCCCTCCTCATTCCTCCTTCCTTTTCTCTTCCTTATACTTCCTCTCCCTTTCTTTCTTCCCTTCCTCCTCCCCTTTCTTCTTCTCCCCCTTCTGTCCCTCCTCTCCTTCTCCTCCATCCTCTTCCCCCTCTCTCCCAACCCAGTTTTTCCCCTCCACTCTTTTCCTACTCTCCCCTCCCTTCACCTTTCTCTTTCTCCCTTCCTCCCTTCTTTCTTTCTCCTTCTCCCTCTTCCCATCTTGCTGCGTTTTCCGATGGAAGCTACACATATGCCACATTCTCCCAGATGCAGCTATGCCTCATGGGGGTCCCCTGACCTGGCCTTCCTCAGCTAGTTTTTACCCACATGTGTCTATGGTGCAGAGACAATCTGGCATCTCTCAATGTAGTCAGACATCTTTGTCCTAGGGACTAAAAAAGAGACCCGGGATATTAGGAGCAGGAGCCAGAAAAGCCAGATGAAAAGTCCCTCCAGGTGTTCTTTCTCTTCAAGGCTCTCCTTCCATCTTGGGCTGGCATTCCTTCTTGTCTGCCCCCTCCACTCCTTTCCCTTCTCTCTTTGGGTCTGTCAATCTCTCTCATTCTGTCCATCTCCTTTGGGGGAAGAGAGCTACACTTTTTCTGATGACTGTCAAGGACACTGCAATCAATGGAAGGGTTGGCGTGAAGTGGGAAAGGCAAAAGACCCTGATCCATGGCTCAGTTTCCTGGGGTTTGGAAGAAAGTGAATAGAGAGTAATGGGGAGGAAACTAAGAGAGAGGAATGGGGGCTGGGGGTGGCGATTTTCCTCTACTTAATATAGAATCATAGAATCTCAGATTTATGAAGAAAGGTGGACATGAGACTTGGTCTCTTGTCCCAAGTCCAATTTCCATGATTTTGATTGCCTTTCAGAAGGAAAGGAGGATCCTTTTCAATTCTTTAACAAATATTTGTCATGCACATTTCTATGTCCAAATAAGCAAAGGGAGACAAAGCCTAAAGAAGCTCAGGGGCCTAGTGTGGGCCCTTAGATAATTTAATGATGACAGCCATAATAATTCATGCTTATTCAGAACATTAGGGTTTATAAAGCACTTTTTCTTCCTATAACAGCCCTTTAAGGTAAGGAGGGCAAGTTATCATTTCCCCCATTTTACATAGGAGGAAATTGAGATCAATAGAACTTAATATCACAAAGCTCAAAAGGGCAATAACCATGATCAGATCATAACCACAGACTCCAGCTTTTCATTAGACCAGCCTCACTCATAGAACAAAAATGGCTGAAACTGAGCCCATATATTTCCCAGAATCATTTGCTTTATCCTTCCTGGATCCAGATCCAAGGATGGGTCCTCTCTGGTCCAGGATCAGTCTACACCTCCAAAGTGTAGCTCTTTTTCATAGCTCTTTTCAAGAATTCACACCTCCAAAGTTCCAGGGGGCTTTTCTAGCTAGAAGGGCAGATGTGGGTTTCATTGTTTGTGGGGGAAAGAATGATGGTGTATTATCGGAAATATTAATTCATGCAAAAAGGTTCATTCTTTCCTTTTTATGTGCAAATTATGCAACGTAATTGTTTTACAATGATTAATATTATTTCAGGGCCTAACAAACACCATTTACAATGCAAATTGCCTCCAGGCTGCAGAAAGGGAAGGACAATCAGAGAAAGGGGTGGTGACGCCAGCGACAGCCTAGAAGATGGAGGAATGATGGGTGAGGGATAATAATAGTTCCCATTTTGGTGGCATTTTATAGGCTCCAAAGTGCTTTCTTTGCAACCTTCCTGTGAGGAAGGTAGTATGGATCAGTTTATTCTCATTCATCTAATTTCTCCATCTCTCCATCTATCTGGCCATCCCACTCTAATCTGTGTATCTATCTATTTTTTCTGCCCTCTCTTAATCACCCTGTGAATCAAGTAACATAAGTAGTATTGTCCCCATTTTGCAGATGAGAAAACAAGTTTTGAGATGTGCCATATCTTTTCCAAGATCATACTACATCAGAGCTGGGATTTAGACCCAGGCTTTCCAACTCCAAGTCCTACGTAATTCTTTCCTTCATCCTGACTGAGTTCCTTAACGGGCCTCACAACCAATGCCTGCTGCCCTTTCCCTCTCCAGTCTTAGGGTATTATTACCTCCTTGTCCATCCATTCATGTCCCCTGGATTTCGCAGCATCCCCAGGCTTCTTTTTCCTTCCCCAGACTTCCCTTCAATATCACATGTTCTTAACTTCTAACCAAGAGAAATGCACAGTACTAGGTGGTGGGAAGATGGGAAATTGGAAAATAACAACACAGGGAAATGTGTCAAAAATACCCATCTGTTCTAATCCATCCCCTCATTAATAACGTCCCCTTCCCCCCACTGAGGAAGAGAGAAGCAGGAGCCCGCCTGCTAGGCTGGGCACCCCACCCTGCAGGGCTGGCCAGCCCCACTCGCTTTCTACAGCTAAATTCCAGAAAAGTGCGATTAACACACACTTTGCACCACGTACCAAACACAGTCTGAGCCGTTTCAGGAATTCACCAGTTGTTGTAGCTTAACCCGAGGCTCACCAGAAGAGATGGCTTGTGAGAACTTTTCCCCCCTCCTCAGCTCCTTTGCCATCATTGGGCTCTCTTTGAAAATAGCCAGAGAAAGTCAGTGGAATGTCAGTGCTGCAAGTGGCTTTAGAGATTTGCTAGTCCAATTCCTTGGTTTTATAGATCAGGAAATTGAGATCCAGGTAGGCAGTCTTGCTGAAAAGCTATCCAATCTTGGAGCTGGTAGGACATTGAGAGATCATGGAATCTAACCTCTACATTTTATACAGGGGAAAACTGAAGCTGAAAGAAAGGAAAGACCTGAGGAAGTGGCAGAGTAGGAACTATAGGCTGGACCTCCTAACTCCCAGTCCCTTAAAAGATGGGGTAGCTGAGGGAAAAGAGAGAACAAACATTTATTAAGTACCTACTACTGCATGACAGTATACTAAGTGCTTTATAAATATTCTCTTATGGGAGCAGCTAAGTGGTTCAGTGGACTGAAAGCCAAGCCTAGAGATTAGAGATCTTGGGCTCAAATCTGCACTCAGACACTTCTTAGCTATGTGACCCTGGACAAATCACTGAACCTTCCTTCATTGCCTAGCCTTAACCCCTCTTTCGTCTTGGAATCAATGCACAGTATTGATTCTAAAATGGAAGGTAAAGATTTTTTTTTAAAAATCAAATATTATCTCATTCTCACAACAACCCTGGGAGGTAGGTATTATTAATTATCTATATTTTACATTTGAGGAAACTGAGGCAAGCAGAGGTTAAGTGACATGCCCATGGACATATAGCTAGTAAATGTCTGAAGTATAATTTGAATTCATGTCTTTTTTATTCCAGATTTGGAACTCAATCTACTGTTCTATCCAGCTGGAGAGGCAGGGCAAAACTTCTGTTGTCCATGAGGGATGGGTCAAAAGTGACTGCTATCTATTTTCATGTCCACCATGGACTTCCTAAAAACTCATGCAACATGACTTATTACAAAACAAATCCCAGCAATTCAGGTGACATTAAATACTAGTGCATTTATAAAAAGTTATATTAGAGAGCATCCTTCATCAGTGTACCCCCCTGCATGGGGGACACAGTACAGTAAAAAGGCAAAGAGTTCTCTGGCTGTAGTTAGATCATATCTAGTCACTGAGACCACCTGTGGAAATTTTGAGGTGTAGAGAGTCTATCCTTAAGTCTCAGCTATTTGTAAAGTCTATTTCAATTATTTTGGAGCCATAATTACATTACACACAAATGATATCTTTTGAGGGGAGAATAATTTGTAAGCTTTGGAATGTATAAATGGATGCATGGATGGGTAGATGGATGAAAAAGAATTTAAGTGCCAAGCTTTAGGTTCTGAGGTTTACTACAGTTGTGACCTTAGGTAAGTCACTTTATTTCCCTTGGTCTATTTCCTTACCTGTAAAATGAAAGATTGGACCAGATAGTCTCTAGAGTCTAGAAGACCCTTACAAGCTGTAAATTAATGATCCTATGATCTTGTACCCCAGTAGCTACTGATCTGAGCTATCCCAAGTTTAAATTTAAAAGACCTGAGTTCTGAATTCTGCTGCTGCCACTTACTGGCAAGGTGACTCTATTAGGTGAATCGCTTTCCTTCTTTGGGCTTCAGTTTTCCTATCTGTAAAAGGAGGAATCTGGGCTCTCTTTCTAAGGACTCTTTCACCTCTATAATGATACATCATGGTAAGTCTTTTCCCTTCTCTGAGCTTTACTCTGGTTATTATCCTTTGTAGCCAAAAAGGACCAAGAGGACATCATTGGTGATGTCTTAAGACTCATGCATAAATTGAATTTGAGGCAGACTTGCCATCGAAGTCCAGTGGCAAGACAAAAGTCAAGAAGACCAGTGATGGTTTGAGATGCAATGGACGATCTTGTCATCTTTAATGTCTGACCAAGTAAGACTCTGCCATATCTGACTCAGCTGCCTTCATGGCCTCTGGAACAATGGGTTTGAGGTCTGTCAATTATCCTCAAACTGGTTTATCCCATGTGCCAAACTAGTTTACTAGAGTGTGGCCACTGTGTATGCTACAGCTTCTTGGAGCCTCGGGTAAGAAATGGGTAGTAGATGGACACCAAAGGAGGAAAGCAATCCTGAAAAGGGTTTGGCAAACCCTCACACCAGAAGTACTAATCTTCTCTGAACACTCCACGTATCCCAGGTTTTAAGGAATTGGATTATATGAACTTGATAATAATAACAATTCAAATAATAAGAAGCTATCCTATGTCAGAACTGGAAGGACCTTTATAACAGAGAATGTCAAAGCTGAGAAGGGTCTTTAGAAAATGCCATCACTAGGAAGGCTCTTCGAAAGTGGAATGTCAGAAATGGAAAGTATTTAGAGTATAGATAAACCAAACCACTGACTTTTAAAGAGGAAGTTGAACCTTAGAAAGGGAAAGATATTTGCTTAAGGTCCCTTCAGTCTTAAAGCAGAAGAGGTACTTAGGGAGCATCTAAGCCTCCTCCCTGACTTTATAGGTCCAGAGAGAAGTGACTCACTCAAAGCTTCCCAATACAGCAAAACCCCAAGGCCAGGCTTCCTCACACCCATTTTTGAATCCTTGCTTCTTGATCTGCAGGCTGAGCATTAACTCCTATTTCTAAGCTCAGGACAGAACATCTCTTTGCTGATGGAAATATTCTCATTGTTACCACTTTTCTGGTTTACAAACTTAAAAATTCAAGCAGCATAAAATTTGCTAGAGAGTAGGGGGGGGAGTATAGTCTACATTGTTGAATAGCTAATTTGTTATAGCAACAATATTGGCGCAATGTTGCAAATGGTTTCCTTAGTAACCCAGGAAAGTATATAGGAAAGGCATTTTTTAAAATATAATATACCGTTTCCATTTGAATTTTGAATAAACTTTCACATGAGGTAAGGATGCAATGTTCTAAAAATACAAGATGAAACAGTCAGCCCACTTATTCAGTCTATCCACGTGGCTTTTGAGTACAAAAATATTATACTTACTGGAAATCTGTCCAACTCCCAGAAATTTGTCTGAGTGTGCTGGTCAGTCCTCGATTCCTGTAATTCCAGAGCTAAATATTGAGGAAACTCTGGGAAATGTATTCTTTCATATTTATCACAGAATGTCAGAGCTGAGAGTGACCTCAGAAGTCAGTCCATCCAACTCTTACCTGAATTGGAATTCCCCCACAATAGCATCCTTGCTCTCCAGGCGATCTTCTAGCCTTCATCTGAAGATCTTTGACGATGGAGAAGTCACTGAGGCATCTGTAGAAACCTAGGGGAGGAGTTTGTTCTTAATCCTTAGCTATTTATATAATTGACTTCAACTAGAGAGCCACAGTCATCCATACAGAGATAGTGTGGCTTTTTTTAGGGAAAGATTATTTGGACACTTTGGAATGAATGAATGAATGGATGGATGAATGAATGAGAAAGCATTCATTACATATTTATAAATGCTAAACATCAGAAATACAAACACCAAAACAAGAGTTCCTGCCCTCAGGAAGCTTACCTTCTAATAGAGGTGGCATAAATAGAGAAATGTTGACCAGGGAAGAGTGTTTGGATCCAGGAAGCCACAGGGATAGTGGATCGGTCAATAGAGAAGCCAGTTGATTTATCCTTTCCAAGAAGCAACAGTAGCTATTGATTTGATTACTGTTCTGAGGTGGTGGAAAGAGGCTGGGGTGGGAGTGAGAAAGATGGCGAGAGTCTGGATGACAGGATGAGAGTATGGCTGGGTCTAAGTCTGGCCAAGAAAAGTGGGGGGGGGGAGGGTTCACCAATCAGAACGTTGAAAACCATGGAATTGTCAATCTGTTATCTCATCTCCACCACCTTCCACCAACATGGATAATTTAAAAAGACATCCCTGGTGTATCTTAAAAGAATCAAAATTCCAAAGTGGGGTCAGCAATGTAGTTTAGCTTCCTTTATTTGTCATTAGAAGAGATGATGAAATAGATTATTTCTAAAGTCCCTTTCTGTTAAGTTCAGCTATACTTCTGAGTATGCTTCCAAGAAAGTGGGGTAGGGTATAGAGTAGCTCTGTTCTGTCTCTCTTTGTCACTCTATCTCTCTGTCTCTGTCTCTATATCTGTATCTCTGTTTCTGTGTACCTGCTAACAAATCATGGGTACCCAGGCTTGATAAAGAATGAGCTTGGCAGGATCTCTGCCTCCCTATGTGTATGTGTCACTGCCTCTGCCTCTGGCTCTGTCTCTGTCTCTCTCTGTCTCTGTCTCCATCTCTGTCTCTCTCTGTCTCTCTCTCTCCCCCTGGTGTCTAATTCTCTAATGTGTTCTCTCTTTCTCTGCCTCTGCCTCATTCTGTCTTGTCCTGTCTCTTCCTGCCTCTCTTTCCTCCTGTCTCTGTCTCACCCGGTCTCTCTCTTCCAAGCTCTCTATGCCTCTTTTTTTTGTCTTTAGATCTGCTTGGGTGCCTCAGGTACCTCCCCCTGGGATCGTTGTGTTTCATCAGTTAGACTCAAATTGGTGCAAACAGGTAATTTGAAGATTACAAGATTTATTCTTCTATAACAGTGATTACTGATTGCTAATGATAGTGCTGATTTTAGGTGTTTAAAACCTTGACAGTTACAATACCCATATGATTTATTACTGTGCCTTAAAGACAGGCTTCTGGCCCAGCCCTGGAGGACAGACAGGCACTGGTTCTCCCTGGGGCTCTGCCCAGCATCCTGTGGGTGTTGAATGAGTGCTTATTAATGTGAGTAATGATAATCGCCAAGACTAGGACAGTAATTATGGGGATATTGAGTCATGCCAGCTGCCTGTGATTTTATAGATTTTTAAAATGTTTGCCTTTCTGAACAAATACCTCATTAAATGGGCCATTAGCTGTGTAAATGATTGGCCACAAACTCCTCTCTCTCTGCCTTTCCCAATCTTACTGCTGAGCAGAGCCTGGGCTTCCCAGAGATGCCGAGTTCGTGCCCCAAAGAATACAGTAACTAGACAGACTTGGACTGCTCCCCTCACCTGGGACCTGCTGCAGTGCCGAAGTGCATCAGTGATCCCCTCTCTCTCTCTTTATTGGATGTGAACAGGCCGTGTGGGGAAGTGTCAAAATGTCAGTTTCTGAGGGAAAACAGGACCTCGCTTCTTCTCCCAGCTGGGACAAGTGGCTCTCACCAAGTGTGCTCTGTACCTGCTAGCAAGTCACAGGTGCCCAACTTAAAAATGAGCCTGGCAAGATCCCAAATTCACAAAATCTCCAAACTGGAGGAAGCCTCAGAGGATGGCTAGTCCAGAGGGCAAGTTGTCTCTGAATAGTCTTACAACACAGCGGACAAGGGGTCATCCAGCTTTTGCCTGAATACCTCCACTGAGCGGAACCTCACTACCTATCAAGGTAGGTCTGTTCCACTTTTGGACAGCTCTGATTATGATGCAGTTTTCCTTTATGCTGAGTCCAAATCTGTTTTTCTGAAACTATGTTCCTCCCAACCCCCATTCATTCTGGTTCTGCTATCTGGGGCCATGCAGAACAAATTTAATCCCCCTTCCCATGACAGCCCTTCAAATGCCTGAAGATAAGAATTCTGCCCCCCCCCAAGTTTTCCAGGCTAAATAGTCCCAGTTTTTTACAACTGATCCTCTTATTGCATAGACTCTGATCCCTTCCATCTTAATCACTTGCCTCTGAGTGGGCTCCAATTTGCCAATGTCAGTTTTCAAATTTGCAGGCACATAGCCTGAGCCCTGGGATGTCAGAACCCTGAAGTATCAGAGCTGAAGGGAGCCATTGAGACCATCAAATTATAGAATCATGGAATCCTGAAAGTAGAAGAGGCCTTAGAGAGTCTCATTTTACCAATGAGAAAACTAAGACCCAGAGAGAGGTTGAGATTTGCCCATAGTCACATAAGAGTTGGTTACTCAAATCTAGAATGAGACTCAAAACTCAAACTCTCAAAATTTAGAGAAACTCAAAACTTAGTGACTCAAATTCTCAAACATAGGACTAACTTTATATATGGGCCAATGTTCTTGCCACTATATCAGTTTTGTTCCTCTTTATTTTCCAGGTGAGGATCATAAGACTCAGAGAGCTCAAAGTACATGGTTGAGAATTGAGACAAGTTTACTAATGTTTATTGATTGAGTAATTGTGAATTCTCCTAACTCCCAGGTCAGGTTCTTTTCCACTGGACTATCAAACCTTCCACATAGCTGCCCTACTAATATTCCTAACACATAGGTCTAAATGTGGTCACTCTTCTGCTTAGGAAGATTTAGTGACTCTAGGATAACATATAAGTGTCTTTGCTAGGTGTTTAAAGTTCTTTCCAATATGACTCTAGTCTATCTTTCTTTTGCTTTTTTTTCTTTAACCTTTACTTTCTGTCTTAGAATCAATACTGTGTGTTAGTTCCAAGGAAGAAGAGTGGTAAGGGCTAGGCAATAGGTATTAAGTGACTTACCCAGGGTCATATAGCTAGCAATTATCTGAAGCCAGATTTGAACCAAGGACCTTCCAACTCTGGGCCTGACTCTCAATCCACTGAGCCATCTAGGTGCTCCTTCCAATCTATTTATCTTAGCTGGTTATGTAACACTTCTTGTCACATGCTGTACTGCAAACTGGCCCACTTGCTATTCTCTATATAGAATATTTCATCCCCAACCTCTGCACAGGCTGCTCTCCCCTGCCTGGAATATTCCCCATCTTCACCTCCACCTTTTGAACCCTTTGGAATCCCAACAAGTGTCAAGTACTTTCTCTTATAAGTCTTTCTTCTGCTGCTGCTCCACTCCAGTTTTAAGGGCTCTTTTCTATCCCTAAGATCTCTTTGTCTTCTCATAAGTTCTGTTTACCAGTCTACATATATGTTAATCCCTACATCTTAATCTCACCCAATAAGAGATAAACTCCTTGAAAACAGGAACTGTTTCATTTTGCTTTTAAATCTTCCCTTCTTAACACAGTGCTTGGCCCTTAGTAGATATTTAATAGAAGTTTTTTAAATTAAAATGATCCTAAAGAACTCAGAAACATTAAGGCTAAGCTGTAGGTACCTTCCCTCCTTTTCATGAACTCCACTGCTGTTTCCAGTTAAGTGTGATCAGTTCTGGCTCATCACTGGATGATGAGCCCAAAGGCTTGGGGAATTAATGGGGGATTTAAAGTGTAGAGCCCTATCCTGATTCTGTCACATTCTAGCTGTGTAATTGAGGGCAAATTACTTAACTTCTCTGAAGATTACTTTCTTTCCCTTTAAAATGAGGTACTGAATATCACAAAATGCAAAATGAATAATTTTGATTACACTAAATTTAAAAGGTTTTGCACAAAAAAAACCAATGCAACCAAAATTAGAAGGGAAGCAACAAACTGGGAAAAAATCTTTATAACAAAAACCTCTGACAAAGGTCTAATTACTCAAATTTATAAGGAACTAAATCAATTATACAAAACATCAAACCATTCCCCAATTGATAAGTGGGCAAGAAATATGAATATGCTATTTTCAGATAAAGAAATCATAACTATCAATAAGCACATGAAAAAGTGTTCTAAATCCCTCATAACTAGAGAAATGCAAATCAAAACAACTCTGAGGTACCACCTTACACCTAGCAGATTGGCTAACATGACAGCAAAGGAAAGTAATAAATGTTAGAGAGGATATGGCAAAATTGGGACATTAATTCATTGCTGGTGGAGTTGTGAATTGATCCAACCATTCTGGAAGGCAATTCTGGAAGGGCTTTAAAAGACTGCCTGCCCTTTGATCCAGCCAAATCACTGCTGGATTTGTACCCCAAGGAGATAATAAGGAAAAATGCTTGTGCAAAAATATTTATACCTGTACTTTTTGTGGTGAAAAAAAAAACCCTGGAAAATGAGGGGATGCCCTTCAACTGGGGAATGGCTGAACAAGTAAGTTGTGGTATATGATGGTGATGCAATGCTATTGTGCTCAAAGTAATAATGAACTGGAAAAATTCCATGTGAACTGGAATGACCTCCAGGAATTGATGCAGAGCAAAAGGAGCAGAACCAGGAGAACATTGTACACAGAGACTGATACACTGTGGCACAATCGAATGTAATGGACTTCTCTACTAGCAGCAATGCAATGATCCAAGACATTTCTGAGGGACTTATGAGAAAGATTGTTATCCACATCCAAAGAAAGAACTGTGGGAGTAGAAATTCAGAAGAAAAACATTTCTTTGATCACATGGTTCAATGGGGATATGATTGGGGATATATACTCTAAATGATCATTCTATTGCAAACATTAACAATATGGAAATAGGTCTTGATCAAGGATACATGAAAAATCCAGTGGAATTGCTCGTTGGTTACAGGAGAGGACAGAGAGGAGGGGAAGGAAAGAACATGAATCATGTAACCCTGGGAAAATATTATAAATTAATTAAGTTAGTTAATTAATTTTAAAAATGAGGTACAAAATATTTCCCCTATTTTCCTTATTTGTAAGCAAATAGTATATGGCCAACTTGAAAACACTCTGAAAATGAGAGCTTTCCCTGCCAGCAATATTGCTGTTATCTCCTGTTTCTGCTCTGACTATGATAGTGCACTTAGATTCTGGCACCAACTCCACATTCTTCCTCCCCAAATGCCAAATAGGATCTTTGTTCTCCTAGGACTTTCCTTAGGATATGTCCTTTAATAAGGTTCTCTCTTACCTCTGAAAATAGGATTCTCTCCTACCCAGCTCCCCCTGTGACTCCAAGAAGCTGTAGCATGCTAAGCAGCCATACATAAACAAGTGAACTAAAGCAGTTTGAAGGAAACTGACGGGTCTCAAACCCATTAGTGAATTGGGGCGGGAGGGTCTAATCTAGGCATCAGAAGACTTCCCTGGAAGAAGGGACAGATGGGAAAAATTTGTTCCAATATCCATAAAGGTGGCAGAAGCAGGTGATTTGGGCACTGAGAGCTTGGTTAGTCATCCGCTGCATTCTGAGTCATCTGACCAGTGGTCTTGACTTTTGTCTTGCCACTGGACTTGAATGACTCCAGAAGAGAGATGAAGTCAATGACTTTGCAACTCTGCCTCACTTAAAAACAATTTATTCAAATAAAAATAAAATAAAATAAAAAATAAACAGGCAAGGAAAAAAATAAAAATAAAAACAATTTATTCATGAGTCAAAAGCCATCAGAGATGTCATTTTGGTCTTCTTCAAGTACCATATGACAACAACCCACCATCCTTCCTCTGAAAGCTGACTCAAACACAAGGTGTTGGTGCCCAGGCCACCTGGAAGTCTAAGACCATCTTACTGTCATGAAAGGAGCACTGGGCTGGGAGGAAAATGAGTGAGTCACAGCCCCTCTCTAAACCTCAAGTTTTTATTCTCTAAAATGAGAGTATTTGACAACTGCCTCTCAAGCATTCAAGTTTATGAATTTAGTTTGACCATGTTGTTTGTGTCAGGATAGAATTGCCCTAAATTTTATATCTCTTCCATCATCTAGCACTATAGATGTATATAGTACATAGCAAATAAATGTTTGTTGAATTGAGTTTTGTAAAATTAAGAACTTACTCTTTGGGAGCAGCTAGGTGACTCAGTGGATAGAGAGCCAGACCTGAAAACAGGAGGTTCTGGACTGGATTCAATTCTGACTTTAGACACTTGCTGGCTACATTACTCTGGGTTAATCGCTTAATCCCAATTGTCTAACCCTTTCCACTCAGTATTGATTCTAAGAAAGAAGGTAAGAGTTTTTTAAAAAAGAACTGGCTGTGTATAAGACACAGTATTCAGTGACTGTCCTCAAAGAGATTACACTCTACTAAAGAGATGTAGAATAATCTCAGAAAATAAAGTATGAAAAAGTCAATTTGAAGAGGGGATGCTAACAATGGAAGAGATCAAAAAAAAGATCAAAGATCTTTTATAGTATTATCATCTGACTTAGTGTTCTTCTCACCCTTATCCCCTCCTCTTGAGAAAAAAAACAAGATGAGACTATAGAATCTTCTGCAATAACCCCTGATTTTTCCAGCTAAAGACTTCAAGGGTTTGAGCCCAGCAGTCAGTAAGTCAATCAATAAACACTTATTATGTGGTTGTTCAGATCCTGCCTCTGCCAACTATAAGCTAAATGACCTCAGGCTATTCACTTCAACTTTCTAGTTCTCAGTTTTCTCATCTGAAATGGGGGAACCAGACTAGATAGTTTAGACTAAGGTCCTTTCCAGCTCTAAATCTATGATCCTTTGAATGAAGTCTCTCTTCTCCAATAAAAAGTGTCAAGCTTAGTAGTTCTTAGTCTAAGTAGACAAAGTTTGAAATGGAAGAAAAAATGTTTCCAAAAATGTATGAAGGCTTTCTGTCCCTCTGGAAATAATG
Source organism: Monodelphis domestica (assembly GCF_027887165.1). Lineage (NCBI taxonomy): Eukaryota > Metazoa > Chordata > Mammalia > Didelphimorphia > Didelphidae > Monodelphis > Monodelphis domestica. The sequence continues at coordinate 365,513,313 of NC_077230.1, forward strand.
TTTCAGGAGAAAAACTTTGTTGTCATTCACCCTGCTGCCCCTAAACAACCACCACCACCTACAGAGGATCTGATACCATCAGTATGCTCCCAACACCCTTGCCAAATGATCCCCATTCACACGCACACCCAGAGTGGAGGATGAAAGAAATGAATCATTGCCATCATTCCCTGATTACCATCCGTGACCCCAGCCAGAGTGAAGAGACAAAATAGCTACAGGCAGACAGTGGGAGGCAGGGAGGTAGGAAGAAAGAATGCTATATTGCAAGGGCATTCGGAGATGAGGTTTCCATATACCAGGTCTGGATTAATTGACTGTGGATAAGGATTACAAGAAAGAGACACTAATGGAAAATGAGGCATGGCAATGACTCTATGACTTGGTTCACCAAGGCTGTGGTAGTGATATCAGAACTTGAGGGACCAGGAGATGGAGAGATATAAGGAGGACAATGGGACAAATGGCATGTCATCTGCTCATAAGGAAGCCTCCACACATCTAAAACCAAACTAATCTTTTTTTCTTCCAGATTGGCTTCCCTTCTCAACATCCCTGTTTTTGTTACTGACATCACCATCATCTCAGTCACCTAGATTCAAGCTTCAGCCACATATTTGATTTTCTTGTGCTACATGGTTTGATGGATAGAGTCCTAGACCTGGAGCCAGGAAGGTTTAAGTTCGAATCTGCCCTCAGACACTGACTAGTTGTAGGACCCTGGACAAGTCTCTTAACTTCCATCTGCCTCAAAATCCTCAACTGAAAAATGGGGATAACAATAGCACCTACCTGCTAGGGATGTTGTGAGGATCAAATGAAACAATATTTGTAAAGTGCTTGACACAATGCTTGGCATGTAGTAGGTGCTGAATAAATACTTATTCCCTTTGCCTCTGTCATTGATGTTTAGTCATGTCTGATTGTTCATGGCCCTTTTTGAGGTTTCCTGTGCAAAGATACTGGAGCAGTTTGCCATTTCCTTCACTAGCTGATTTACAGATAAGAAAACTAAGGTAAATAGGGTTAAGTGACTTGCCCAAAGTCATACAGCTAGTGTCTGAGGTTAGATTTAATTCTTTTTTAAAGATTTTTAAGATTTAAGATGAATCTTCCTGACTCTGGGCTCAGCTTTCTATCAGCTGCTTCTAAAAGATTTGATCCTGGTTAGAAATTAGAGGTAGATCAATGGAACAGATTAAGTACACAGCATGCAGAAAAAAAGAACCTTGAATCCTGTTGTTCAATAAAACCCAAAGAGCTGTGCCTTTAAAGACTCTCTGATTAAACTAATGGGAAAAGTAGAAAGCAGTCTGGCATAAATTGTATTTAGACCAACATCTCACACCACATGCCAAGATCATCTCCAAATGGATACAGACATAGAAATAAAAACCAATGATAACCAAATTAGAGGAGCAAGGATTTGGAAGTCTTAGCTATCCTTAAAATCTTGACTTGAAGGCTACTTTTTCCAGGAAGCCTTCCTGGATCTCCCAAGCAGAAGAAATCAGTTTCTGATCTTGGAATCCCTCAAACCTTCTTTCCCAGAGTGCTTTGCACCACTAGAATGTGTTTGTTGAATTCTGTTTTCTATTATAGTCATTGGTTAACTTAAATTCCTAATTCTCTGTCTCTCTGTCTGTCTGTCTGTCTGTCTCTGTGTATGTGTGTGTGTCTTTCTTTGTCTCTGTCTCTGTCTGCCTGTCTCTGTGTCTCTTTCTGTCTCTGATTCTGTCTGTCTCTTTGTGTCTGTATACTGATCTGTGGGCATGCTTTTGCAGGTTTCTGTGTTGTTCTAAGTTCTAAGCTGTGTTGCTTCACGCAACATGTAACAGGCTGGGGAGCAGGCAATGATGAAGTCATGAAGTCAGATACCTGACCGGAATCAGCTGAGCCAGCTCCTGGATCTCTGTTCACCTCTTGCCTATAGCAATTTATCCCTCTCCAGCCTCTCCCCTCACTAGTGCATCATTCATACAACTGGCAAAATTATATTCTTAACGCACAAATCAGCCCTCTTCATCCTCCTGATCAAGATGCTCCCGTGGTTCCCTATTGCCTTTAGCATAAAATATAAATTTCTCTGATTAGCACTGAACACCTTTCAGAACTCAGCTCCAGCTGGTCTTATAAGGCTGATTACACATCACTTCCACTCATACACTGTCAGCTGCAGCCAAATAGTCTACTAGCTATTCGACAGGTAGAATTTTTCATCTCCTCCCTCCATACCTTTGCTCAAAGTATGTTGCCTATGCCAAGTGTATTACCTCTCTTTGCTCTACATCTTGGAATTCCTAATTTCCTTTGAGGTTTATCCCAAATGCTATCTCCTTTAAGAAGCTTACCTGGGGCTAGCCAGGTGGCTCAGTAAACTGAGACCCAGGCCTAAAGAATGGAGGTCCTGGGTTCAAATCTGACCTCAGATACTTCCTAGCTGTGTAGCCTGGGCAAGTCACTTAACCCCCATTTATTGCCCTTCTGCCTTGGAACCAATACATAGTATTGATGTGTTTTTTTTTTAAATAGGATTTTCCTAATCCCAGTTGTTAGTGCTCCCCATCACTTTGAATTTGTTTTGTATATATTCTGTATGTAATTATGTGGGAACAAGCTGTGTATCCACCTCCCCCAACCCCACACAAAGACACATAATAGGAGAGACAAATAGAATCAGAGACAGACAGACAGACAGACAGACAGAAGTAGAATGAAAATTCCATGAGGTAAGAAACTGAATCATTTTTAATTCTATATTCCCAGAACCTTTCACAGTGCCCAGCACATGGTAGGCCCTTTAGGAGCTTAATGTTTCTTAATATCATACATTGTGAGCTAGAGGGGACTTTAGAGGTCATCTAGACCAACTCCTTCATTTTACAGATGAGGAAAATAAGTTCCAGAGAGATTGTGACTTTCCCAGGGTCACACAAGCAATATCAGAGGCAGGATTTGAACCCAGCTTATGATAGTTCTGTCTCTAGAGGGTGTTCAGGGGCATAGTGCTGGTGCCACCACTCACAAATGCCCTCACAAGCATCAGGTCTGTACTATAGGAAAGAGGTATGGACATTGACACAGAGCCATTCTTTTCCCTTAAAAACAAGAGGCAAGTGAACCCAGTATGACTCCTTGGAAAGAAGGCTGAATTCAGAGCCAGGGACCATGAGCTATAATCTTGATCACTAGTCATTACCTGTATGACCTTGAGCAAGTCACTTCTCTCTGGGTCTCAGTTTCCTCATCTATGCAATGAGTTTGGCTGGATTAAATTATCTTTGAGATCCCTTCCAGCTTTAAATGCTGTGATTCTTTGAATTGTGAAAATTGGTCTGTTCTGCCCTGAGGAGGAATAATCTTGATGAGAGAACTCAACATAGAGGAGGAATTCCAGCGAGCTCTAACAGCACATCATCCCCTTCAGCAGCGCCAGGCACATGCCCAGTTCAGAGAAGGACTGAGCCAATCTCTAGGAGGCCAAAACAAGTCCAAGCCTGCCCTTATCTTCCCTCCCAAGGCTGCAGGTGAGCTCACAAGCAAATACTCTCCAGGGAGCCGCCCTGAAGGATCTGTCCTCAGAAACCCTGCCCAGACCTACAGCTCAGTCCCTGTGCAAGAGCATGTTGGGAGGGAGGGATGAGGGCCATACATGAGAGATAGGGGATGCATAGAAGGAGCAGATGCTCACTGGTCAAGGATCCCCCTGCTAAGATTGGATTCTTAGCAGCAGTAGTAGAGGAGACTACAGTACTATGGAGTAGAGGTCTGGGACTACTATGAACCAGGGATAGCTCTCAGTTTCAGCCACCACCTGTCCCCGCTGCCAGAGCAGCCACTTAGCCTCCAAAAGACCTAACCCCCCATGACCCCACTGCCGTCTTGGAGAGATCTTGCTGACCAAGGCTTGGGATGAGAGGGAGAAGAGAGACAGAAACAAAGTCAGAGTGATGGAGACAGAGGAGACAGAGAGAAAGTGACAGAGAGTTAGAGACAGAAAAGAGAGAGATGGTGAGATGAAGAAACAGAGATAGAAAGTGATAGAAAAAGAGAGCCAGAAAGATAGAGAGAGTTAGAGACAGGCAGACAGAGGGCAGAGACAGAAAAGAGAGAAAGAGACACAGAGAGGTAGAAAGAGATTTAGAAAGACAGTGTTAGTGGCAGAGAAAGAAAGATAGTCAATCAGAAAGAAACAGGCAAGAGACAGAAAAGAGAGACAGTGACAGTGAAATAGAGTCAGAGACAAAAAGAGATGAAGAAACAGCGAGAGGTAGATATAGAAAGAGTTACAGAGATTAGAGACAGAGGCAGACAGACAGCAGAAAGAGAGAGAAATGGAAAGAGATTAAGAAAAACAGAGTTAGAGACAAAAATAGAGAAAGAAAGACAGAGGCAGATAGAAAAAAGAAAAAATTGTCATTGTGATGGAGAGTCAGAGACAAAGAGAGATGAAGAAACATCAAGATATAGATATAGAGAAACAGCCAACAGTGAGTGAGAGTCAGAAACAGGCAGAGACACAGACAGAATAGAGAGACATAGAAAGATACAAGAGACAGAGAGATAGAGAAATAGAAACAGATATTAGAAAGACAAAGTTAGAGGCAGAGCAGAGACACAGATAAAGATAGAGACACAGAAAGATACAGAAACAGAAACAGGTATTAGAAAAACAGAGGCAGAGTTGGAGATAGAGCAGAGAAACAGAAAAGAGAGAGAGAGATAAAGGGTCAGAGGAGTAGAGAAATAGAAACAGGTATTAGAAAGACAAAGATAGAGGTAGAAAAGAGAGACAGAAAAAAATGTTAGAAACAGAAGTGGAGAAACAAAGAGAAACCAAGAACAAAACAGAGATGAAAAGACAGAGAGAGAATTAAAGAGACAGAGGCAGAGAGAGACATATAAAGAAACAGAGAGTTGGAGAAACAAAGAGAAACAGAGACAAAGAGATGGAGAGAAAGAATTACAGAAAAAAGTAAAGAGAAATGGGCACAGAAAGACAGAGAGGGAAGGAGGGAGCACGCGAGGTAATAAAATACAAACTCAAGGTCTGACTATCTGCACCTAAGGCTCCAAAGTAAACCTTGAATGCTCTTTGGCTTTGGTTCTGTTGTCTCTTCCTTGACTAAGAGCAAGGGACCCAGGGTGAGTACTTGTGTTCTGGACTTCACAATAGCTAATGTGGGTCTTGAAAGATCTTTCTCTCTGGGGTCATGTCTACTGGGTTGTTACCTCTTGCCTCCTGTTTAGTAGGGGAAAGAGAAGGGACCTGGGCTGATATCCATAGTTCATTGATGTTGGTAGGGCATTTGTGAGTGGTGGGATGAGCATTAGCTAGTAACCAAAACATGTTATAGAGATGGCAGCTATTGCTATGGTCTCAAAAAAAGATGATCATTAAGATGTTATGAATATTAACCAAGGAAAGAGTTGAAAAAATGTACCTCCTTCCTCTTCTTACAAACAGAGAAGGACTATGGCCGTGGGGTATTATACATTCTTCCAAGCAAGGTTGTTGTGCTGGTTGGCTTTGCCTAAGCCTTTTTTCTCGTTCTTTTTTTGTCCTTGTTACATGGATGGCTCACTGGATGGAAGGAGGCATATATTTGGAAATCAAGTTGATATAAAAACAAATTTTAAAAAGATGTGAGATCCATCTCACATCTATATGGCACAGTACATACATTAGCACAATTGATCCATAGTACATCCTTGTGTAATCCCCAGGACAAAAATTATTCTCCTTGACAGTTAGGATCCTTTCCCGCTTTAAGTCTATGATCTTGCTATCCTATTTTGCAGATGAAGAAACTGAGGTTTGAAGTGACAGGCCCTGAAATTTCCCACCCCACTCCCCATCATGGGACCAATAAGTACCAATGGTACCTGGGCCAAGGGCTCTGGCTTTTTCTACTATACCAGGGTCCCCCTTTATTAACAATAGTAATCATGTGTGCTTAAGTTAAAAAACCAACAATAATAACATCTACCAACATCTACTTATGACTCTCTGGACATGCTCTATCATGGCTTACCAACCTCCATCCCCTGGATATTCAGTTTGTCTCTGTGGCCTCTTCCTCTGACTGCCTGATTCCTCCTTGAACCACCATTCTTTTCTTAAGCCCTTACTCTATGTCTTAGAAACAGCTCTAAGACATAAGGGCAAGGACTAGACAAATAAGGTTAAGTGGCCTGCTCAACATCATAAACTTGGAAGTATCTGAGGTCAGATTTGAACCCAGGTCCTGCCAACTCCAGACCTGGCATTTTATCCACTGAGTAAACTACCTGCCCCCCTTGAATCACCATTTTGAATAAAGCGCCCAGGTCAACCATTCCATTCTGGATTCAAGGACTGTCATTTTATCTGCTTTTCCATTACTTAGCTCAGCAGAGAGTAGGCTTTTCATAAATGATTATTGACTCAACTTGTTATTAATACTTCATATCTGCACAACATACTAAAGTTAAAGAAGGTCTTGTTTACCTCAGTGAACACCAGTGAGGAAATAGGACAGTTCTTATTATCCCTACTTAGTAACGGAGAAAATTTTGCCTAAGAGAAAGGAAATGATTCTTCCAAGGTCACTGAGTTAATAAACATCAGAACTAAGGCTTCTGATGCTTCAGCAAGCTCCCAGTCCTCCACCCATGCTGTTCTGCTTCTCCAATTATCAGCAGGGATGTTCAGGGTTCTGGGATTGACCACTGGAGCACAATTCAAACAAGAGGCCAGAAGATTCTGGAGTAGGGGGCAGTACTGGGAGGCCTGGGGACTTGCTCTAGGACAGAAAAATGGGGAAAGGGAACAAAGGGAAGCTGAGGAAGTATGGAAATGAACAGGATGTGCTAAAGAGGAACCCAAGATAATAAAAATAGAAACTGTGCATTTGGGCTCTCGCTGCATTATTGAAAGGATATTTTAGAATCAAGTGAAGCAGACAGTTCTTTGGAAAGAAATGTCTGCTGGTGCCAGAACAGGAGCAGAGTGGCCCTGGCCCAGGAGCCTAGGGGGAGAGCATTGTGAGATGAAAAAGAGGCCTCTGAAGAATAGCCTTGATATTTAACTGCCATGAGACCTTGGGCAAGTCTCTTATCCATTCTTGACCTCAGTCACTTCATCTGTAAAGTGAAAGTGTTAAAGATCTCTAAATTCTGACCATCTATGTTCTGAAATAAGCTCTGATATTCTATGTTCTAACATTTCTCCCAGCTCTGACCCCCTTCATGTTCTAAGGTTTCTTCCATTTCCCATGGCCCATGATTCGACAAAATACACCTTCACCCTCCTCCAGCCACTCTCTGACCTCAGAATAACTCTCTGCAGGAGAGCTAGGTTTTTTTTTTCTCTCTCCACTAAGTGAGCCTCTCTCCAAGCCCAAAAAAGCCAACTTCTCTGAGGGGAGAGCCAAAGGGGGGAGCCTAAAGTCAGGAAAAAGCTCCTTCCAGTCTCTGAAAAAAAGAGTGAGAAATCATTTTCTTCTTCAAAATCAAGACTTTTCAACTCATTCTTTATCTCTCTCTATATAAAGACCCTAAACTCTGTGATTAGCTCACTGGAGTCTCACCCATCATCAGTACAGAGAAGGCAGAGCAAAGTGGCAATTCCCCAGAAGACACAAGGAACCTAATTTTACAAATCAATATTTCAATCAAGGACATGTAGAGACAGATTCACACCCCAGCCCAATCAGCAAATCCCAGGAGTGGGGGCACCTCCATGCCATAGAACTGAATGTCAGGAGAGCTGGATTCCAGTCCCAGCCTTGTCACAGTCTGTCTGGGTGACTATGGGTGAGCCTTACTGGGCTTCACTTTCTATTAAAATAGGAGTAATTCTATTTGCACTACCCAACCCAGCATGTCCCCTGCCAAGAGGTTTCCACAGTATGTATAAACTGCCCTACTAGCATCAACCCATTGAGAGCAAGGTTTTGGGAAGCAGTACCACCTCAAGGCATGAGAGGACCAGAGTCCAGGGATGGGTAATTCAGAGAAACGGGGTTGAACGCTCACAGGGTGGCCAGCAAGGTGAAACAGAATTGTTGGTGGTACAGAAGCAAGGTCCAGACTGGAATATGTGGTCTAAAGACAGGCAAGAGTCCTAGAAAAATAGTGTCTAAGTAAGTCTGAGTTCACCCATAAAACACTATATTGCCAACCTGCTTTAAGCAACTTGGTGACGAGCCTGGCATTCTTTTTATGCCCCAGCATTGGGCTAACTCAGTGGCCGGTATTCTGAATATGCTCCCCACTTTGGACAGCTCCTGGCTGCTTGAAGCCCTTTGGTTCCTTGTGGCTGGCACAATAGGCTACAAAGCCAAGTACTGAACAGTCCCTGCCCTCAAGGAACTTGCATCCTTCTGGTTTCCCATAGGGAAAACTATGAGAAGTCCCCACCCTCCTGGTGATGCAGATGATGAACCCCAGTATCTCAGGTGCTAACCTAGAAGATACACACACACACACACACACACACACACACACACAATGTAAGATTAGATTGACCACCCAGCAACTTCTAGGAAAGAATTCTCTAGATCCCGAGTCAACTTTGCCATGCTACACAGAACATCCACCAATCACCCTTGTGAGACTGGAAATGGGCCAGTCACAATCTCCAATACAGGAAAATCCCCAGTGCTGAGGTATATAGCATCAATCTAATTGCTTCCTGCCAGGGGCAGTGGTTGCTCTGCAGGTGTGGCCACAGCTGGGAAGCATGGGAGGTTGTTTACCACCTTCTATGGCTGCATCCCAGAGCCGTAGGGCTTCCCTGGGGTGGGGCTAGAGTCAGCCCAGCCACTGAGATGGCCCCAAGCATTGGGCTTGATCAGACCTGACTTTCCTGAGGTGGATGGTCTGCTCTCCCATGCCTAATGGGGAGGTCAAGTTCTATTCTCACCTCAGAAAAGAGAAAACTTTTCATGTCAGGGTTGAAAAGGACATTCAGCATGTACACACATCACGCGCACACACATACACACACACACACACAATTGAACCCTTTCATTTTATAGAAGAGGAAAGTAAGGCTGAGAGAATGGAAAGAGCTTGCCTAAAGTGATAGGATTACCAGATTGGAGCTGGAGGGATATTGGGAAATTGATTATCCAATACCTCATTTTGCTGTGTGTGCATTGGAGTCACAGCCTTATATATTTCTAATTTTTAAAATAAAATTAATTTTTTCAATCAACAAAAATCTTTTTCCCTCCCTCCCACATTCTCCTCCAAACTGAGGAAGGGAAAGCAAAGCAAAACCTTTGGAATAAATAAAATATCCATAGGTGTTAAATAGACTCAGAAGGGATATGGGACTTATCCCAAATGTTCTTGATTTGAATAATGGTTTGCAAAATTCAGTTCCTTGTGTCTTCCTGGGAATTGCTGCCTTTTCTTGCCTATTGATACCATCATCCTCAACACCACCTCATCAATAGCAATGTGGTTGACCTTCTTGTCTATGTAGCCATGTAGCAAGACATGCCACACTTTCAAGACTCAGTCAGATGCCTTAATACTCTCTTGACACTCAAATGTCTCCTATTGATTTACTTGTTTACCTGCTCAATAGAATACAAACGCCTTGAGGTCAGGGATTGTTATTCATTTTTACATCCCTCAACAGGGATATAGTCAGATGTCTTTAAAGGCATCAGTTGTGTAGTTTATGGTCTTTGTTCTTACCACACAGTATTCAATCTTCTGTCGATAACTCTTTTCACAGGTTATCCCCCATGTTTGGAATGCACTCCCTTTTTACATCTCATTCATAGAAGCTTCTCCAATATGATATCATTCAAGTGTTCTGAACCCCTAGTTTCTAGTGCTATCCTACTTCTCCTTCAATTATCTCTACTATATATTCCCCCAATATAGATTTATATGTGTGTGTGTGTGTGTGTGTGTGTGTGTGTATAGATAGACAGAGAGAGAGAGAGAGAAAGAGAGATGGATGGGTAGATAGAGATACTTGGACAGAAAGCAGAACTGGGTTGAAATTCCACCTCTGATACAAACATTCACTTACCATCTCAGTGTCCTATAAAGTTGACTAAAAACAAACTCTGGACTAGTTGCTGATCTGCTTTGGTTTAGGCAGGTAAAGGAAAGTCCCTTCTTTGGAAGTTGCCTACATTAATAATCATTGAAGTTGCAGCACAAAAATAAATAAATATTTCTGTATGTACTAAAAGATATACACATTGCTTCCCTTAACAGAATGAAAGCTCCTTGAAAGCAGGAACTAGTTTATTTTTTGTCTGTATTCCCAGAGATCTGATACATAGGGAGTGCTGAATAAGTGCTTATTCATTAATTAACTGGCTAATTTTGGTATTCTGAGCACAGCTCCTTAAATGTAGTAAGTGCTTAAAAAATGACTTTTACATATTTCCTGAGGTCACATAGCAACTTGGTGACAAAGCTGGGGCCCTAGTCCAGGTCTCTTGTCTCTTACCCCTGGGTTCTTGCCACACTGCCACCATAAGGACCATCTTCAAGGTGGTCAGAGGAAGAAGAAGGAACTGAACCCAGGGGTCCTGCCTCCCAGGGAGGTCTTCTTTCCAGCAGACTGTATTGCATGGGTAATTAAACAGAACTCCCACAGCCCTAACAGGAAATTTCTACCGTAGTTATAAAAATCTAAGCAGCAAATTCTCACTTTACCACCTCCTGGCCATGAAGACTGGGAGAACGGAGCACAGCATATTATCTACTGGACCAGAGGGAGTGTTAACTGTGGGTGTTAACTGGGACATATGGAAGGCACCACAGTGTGCTGTATCAAGTGAGGGAACTTACTTTGAAACTTCTCAAAAGAGGGTCAACTTGAATGAATCCTAATGGCTTACTTCCTCTGAATTGAAGAAAGTCAGTGTTAGAAATTGAGTAGTCATCTAGTCCAGACCATATGTGAATAAGAACCCAAAATTCCTCTTTGTACCACCGCTCATGAATGGTCACCCAGCCTTTGACCAAAGACATCCAGGAAAGTGGGGGGGGGGGGTCACACTAACACTCCAGTCTGCATAGACCTCTGTTGGACATCTCTAGGTGGTAAGAAGTTCTTCCTGAGCTGGAGCCTAAATTTTGCTCCTTAAGACCTTTGTGTATTATTCCTGGTTCTGCCCTTTGGAGCCAAGAAGCCAAGGTGCTGCAATCCAATCATCTATATGATGCTTCCTCCTCTCTTGCCAGACTTTCCACTTCTTCTCACCCTAAATCTCTAAACTCCTGAGTGGTAAGAATTTTCCATAACTAGCCTCACCCAGACTCCTAATATTGCTGCTCTCAGGCCATCTCCTTGCCATGTTGCAGTCTATATGAACCCTTTCACTACCCCCCAACTCCATTTCTTCCTCTAGTTTGAGGAATAGTAATAAAATCAATGCCACCATTCTTGGAAGAGGTATGTCAACCAAATGTTCTATGGGTCCACAAACCACTCCTGTGACTTCCCAGTTCAGTCCAAAACAACTTTCTCTGGATGCCATTCTATATATACATTTCCCCTTTATTAAAATGTAAGCTTTTTGAGGACAGGGAAGGTTTTTCTCTTTGTATTGCATCCTCAGCATTTAGCACAGAATCTGGTATGCAGTAAGCACTTACTAAATGCTTTTTCATTTATTCCTTTCAAGTCTAATCTCTCTTCCACAAGATAATCCTTCTAATATGTGATAGTAATGTACTTGTAAGTCATGTCCTCTCTTTAATAAATATCCTGATTCCAGCAACCAATCATAGTGTGATTTGAAAGTCTCTTATTATCCTAGAATATCCACTGAATATTCTCCAGTTTAGTGATGCCCATTCTAAAATGTAATGATCACAAATGAACACAATTCTACTGCTATGTGACATATGAACAGAGTAGGGGCCAGCAAGACTGTGCCCCCTCTACTCCTAGAAATTTCTCTTAATTAAGCCTAAGACTGCATTGGCTTTTGTTAGTAGTCAAGTCACACTTTGACTCAAGTAGTGTCAGAGGCAAGATTTTCTCTCCAAGAACACTAAAATTCTTAACTCCCAGATGTTCCTTCATTCAACAAAATTTGGTAGATCACCTACTATGCACAAGTGTCCCTGGTCAGTATTTGCAAGGAATTGAGATCCAGAGGAAGGATGGAATATAATGAATAGGCAGGCAGATAGGTGGTACAGTGGATCAAGTATTGTATTTGGAGACAGGCATATGTGAGTTCAAATTCTATCTCAGATGCTTAGCTATGTGTCCCTGGAGAAATATTTTTTCCAAAATCTTTCTGACTCAGTTTATCCATCTTTAAAATTATAAGAATAATAACACCACCTACCTTACAGGTTTGTCTTAAGTATCAAACATATATAAATAGCTCTGTCTAAGGGACTTACAAATTCTGGATATTATTACTAGCAGTGGTAAGATACAGGCTCTATCTTCAAAGAGCTTGAGAACTATTATTGGTAGTACAATATAGTGGCAAAAGCTTTGGTTCTGAAGTCAGGAACCTTTGTTTGAATCTTGACTTTGCTCTGTAGCAACTATATGAACAGGGACTAGTCATTTCTCTGCTCAGGGCTTCAGTTTCTCTACCTGTAAAATGAAGTAAGAGGCATCTAAGTGTAGTAATAGCTCAGATGCTGGACTCTGAGGCTTGATAGATAATTTCAAATTCTGTCTCAGATACCTCTGAGCTTTGTGACTTTGGGCAAGTGATTTAACCTCTCTCTATAGCTCAGTTTCCACAGCTGTAAAATGAAGGAGTTGGATCTGATGACCTCCAAGATCCCTTTCCAATGCTAAATTTATGTTTTTTAAGATCTTTTCTCACTCTAATAATCTTTGATGAGAACACTGAAAAATAATTATAGTTCATGTCAGAAGATGGTAAATACCATGAATGTTTCTTATAAAAATTTAAAAGTATGATTTCATTTAGGAACATTTATTAAGAGGTTGATTTGTGAGTCATCAGGGGGGAAAGTATTCAATGAGGAGGCTTGGGTTCCAGTCTTAGCTCTGCTATTTCCTAGCTATGTAACTGAGGAAAATTCACTTAATCTTTCTGGACCTCTCCTTCTTTATATGCAAAATGGGAGCCACCATTCTCATGGTTGTAATGAGGAAAGTGTCTTGTAAACTTTAAAAACCTGCAGAAGTGTGAATCATTTTTAGGTGTTGGGCATTGGAAGTGACATAAAGGAGAAAAAAAGACTTCACAGCCTCCTAGGCTTTTGAGCTAGCCTTGCAGGGTTTTCCATGTGTTAGTCATATTGGGGATAGAACATAGATACAAATTGCTATAGACATAAGGACTGATCCTGTGATTTTACTGGCCTGGAGAACTCCTATGTTAGAAGACTCCCTCTATCAATGGAAGTTAGCACCTTCTCTACAACTCTACAACTTAGAAGATTGTCAAGATCACTGTGGGATGGAACATCCTGCTCAGGGTCACACAGCTCTGCATCAGACTTGGAGTCCTTGGAGTCAGAAGACTCCAAGGATCAATTATAAGCTGTGTGACCACAATTAAGTAATTTCCCCTCTCTGATCTTCAGTATCTCACCACCACCACCACCATGAAATGGAGATAATAACATTTGTGCCCCCTACCTCGATTTTCTGTACCTTCTACTGTGAGAAAAATGTGTTCTAATGCTAAGGGAAGAAGATTCCTCCCACCAGTCCAACACTGTTGTCAAACTAGAATGAAAGCTCCTTGAGGATAGGGATTAGTTGGGAGGTTTTGCCTTTGCATCCCTGGTACCAAGTGAAGGGATCTGACTATATGGTCTCTAAGGTCCCTTCCATCTTTAAATCTGCAATTTGTGATTCTTAAGTTGTCTCTTCATTTTATAGTTGAAAAAAGTGAGTACCATGTAGGGAAATTACTTTCCCTTGGTCAAACAGGAAGTTAAACAACAGAGTTGGCATTTAGACTCTGGTGCTCTGTTCTGCTGAAAGGTATCTCTTTCTCACCTAAATTGTCACTGCACAGATTATAACCCTGAATGGGAATGGGGATAAAAGATATTGGTGTGACCTTTTCCTTTGGCCAGGGAAAAATAGATGCTGAGATAGGGATCAAGAATAAGAAACTTATTGTTTTCTCATAATATTCTAGCACTCTCTAAATTCAACTAAACTCAATAGCCTTTATTAAGAATACTATATATGACTATAAAGGTGTAGTTAGAAATTAAAAACAAAACTGAAAACTATGCAATTGTAATGATCAAAACCAGATCCAGAGTAGAGATTTTTTTTTAAGATGCATTTCTTTCGCTTCTTTACAGAGATGAGGGACTATGGGTATGAGAACATTGCATATTTCAGGATCAGTTGATACGTTAGTTTTACTGAATTTCTTCATTCTCTCTTTCTGCTTTATTCTCTGTTAAAAGAGAAATGAATGTGATGCAAAAGTAATTTTTTATGATGCAAAGCCTTTTAAAAAAGTATCTACTATTTGTCTGACACCATGCTCAGTACTAGAAAAGAAACAATGTTTAGCTAAGTAAGATGTATGCTGTGTTCATAATGTTTACAGTCTGGTAGAGTTGTCAGATACAGAAATATATAAAGAGAATTGTAACATATATCAATGGGAAGTGAAGAGGGATGGAGTACTGAATTTGGAATGAGGAAGATCTAGATTCAAATTCTGTCATTGATACATTCTAGATACATGACTGGTTAATTTTGTTGCTTACCTTGGCCAAATCATTTTTCACTTGTATGAGCTTCAGTTTCTCACCTGATAAGTGAGGGAACTGGACTGAATGACTTCTAGGTTCTCTTTCAGTTTTAAATCTATGATTCCATGTGTTAGCATTGTTATTTGAGAAGTGGTCAGCACCATGGCCAGGGGAAATACTTAGCTCAGGCAGTTTAGAGATTGGGAAAAAATGGTAATCTAGTAAAGCTGGATTGCATTACCCTCCTCCATTCCTACCAGCATTGTAGCCACTTGTAGAAGTGGACTATCCCTGGATATTTGAAGGAGGAATAAGGGTTGTTCCCAGTTACCAGCAATTTAGTGAAACAGTCCAACTTTAGAACTTTTCTGTTACTTAAATGAGAACCAGGTGAATCTTTGAGATCTGAAAAAGTTTGCTCATTGATTTCCTGAGGAGAAATTGCCCCATGGTGTGTTCTCTATGTCCCTTTCACATTGTGCTAGCTAAACAGGATACTAGAACTCTGGGTTTGTGCCCTTTCTCTGGAGCCTGGAGTTGGGCCATGACATAGTACTTTCTCCATAAGGCAGTGAGGCACTCTTCCAGGAAGGGTTGGGTCTCTGATTAAATTTCTGATATGGTGTTTGTGTTGAGGCTCCACCCCAACCACATAAGAATGTGTTTGTGTGCCTAGATTTAACACCATGATAGCCTCACGACTGAGTAATTCAACTTGATTCAAGGTACCAAGCATTTGTTAAGTGCCTACTATAAGCAAGATCCATTGCTTGACAAGATGAAAAATAAGACCCATCTTGATCTTAAGGAGGTTACAGTCTATATAACTAGGTGTAGTAGAATTGTGGACTTGGAGTCAAGAAACCTGAGTTCAAATCTACACTTATGATCTATGCGACCTTGGGCAAGTCACTTAAGAGCTGTTTGCCTCAGTTTCCTCAACTGTGCTTAATACATTAATATAAAATTGATGAGTGAATAACTCCAAAAGGTACTTGATAAGTATTTGCTTACTGCCTAAATGAATGAATCCAGCAAAAGCCCAATAAGTAACTGAAAGAACAGAAGAAAGAATGAATTTAACAGACAATACAAGCGGATTAGATGACTGAACTCATGATCTCATTCAGTCCTTTTCCAGGTCTTGCTACAGGCTGGCCACACATGAAATAAGTGAAATAAATGGATGCTGAATGAAGGAATTAAAGACCTTATTGTGATCAATGTTTTGTAGGTAATTGATTAAACAATTCCCCGAGAAAAAGAGGAGGGAGAGAAAAAAAAAAACCTAGACTGACCTCCAGTTGCAATAGGTTTCCCCCAAGCTGAAGAAGGCCATAAATTCCTCTGGTCTCAACCTGATTTGTAGACCCTTCAGAGTTTTTCAGATTCCCCTGGACAGCTGACAGTGATTCACAGGTCAGAGAAACAGAAAATTTTTCTGTAGCTCATTCATGGCAAAAGTAGGACATGTGGTCCAGACAGTAAAAAAAGAAAAGAAAAGAAAAGAAAAGAAAAGAAAAGGAAAGGAAAGGAAAGGAAAGGAAAGGAAAGGAAAGGAAAGGAAAGGAAAGGAAAGGAAAGGAAAGGAAAGGAAAGGAAAGGAAAGGAAAGGAAAGGAAAGGAAAGGAAAGGAAAGGAAAGGAAAGGAAAGGAAAGGAAAGGAAAGGAAAGGAAAGGAAAGGAAAGGAAAGGAAAAAGGAAAGGAAAGGAAAGGAAAGGAAAGGAAAGGAAAGGAAAGGAAAGGAAAGGAAAGGAAAGGAAAGGAAAGGAAAGGAAAGGAAAGGAAAGGAAAGGAAAGGAAAGGAAAGGAAAGGAAAGGAAAGGAAAGGAAAGGAAAGGAAAGGAAAGGAAAGGAAAGGAAAGGAAAGGAAAGGAAAGGAAAGGAAAGGAAAGGAAAGGAAAGGAAAGGAAAGGAAAGGAAAAAAAGAGGAGAGGAGAAATATAACCGCAGGGGACACAGGAACAAATAAATATCTTTTAAAACTCTAAACTATAAGAGAAATGTATGTTACACAGAGGACCACAGAGGTCCTTTTTGGCTCTGCTATTGACTTATGTGTGTGACCTCAAATCTCAATTTCCTCATCTGTAAAAGGAGGGACTTGGATTAGATGACTTCAAAGGTCCCTTTTAGCCCTAAATCTATGGACTCCTCCTTTCCTCTCTACCCTTAATGCCAATCTATAGAATTGAATCAGATGCCAAGTTCTTTTCCACACAGAATATAATTTTGTCATAGACAACAACTGATGATTTATTTTCTGCTTGTAATTTCTAGTTTCTCCTTGATTTCTTACTTCCCAATAAGACACAGAAGCCCATGAAGATCACTTATAAATGGGGAGGGGGAGTAGAGGAATGTCGAAAATGTCACCCAAATAGCATTAGCACCATTAATGAAGATGAACCGGTGCAATAACTCCCAATGCTAACAAATTTATGCACCTATTTACACGCTGTTAAAGGAAACCACATTGTTGCCCTGGCAACATCTTCATCAATGTACTTGGATAATCTTAGCGTGATCACCATGAAGAGATGCACACCCACCCCAGGAGAGAAAAACAAGCCATAGGAATTTCAGATTGGAGTGGGGGAGCAAAGCTTGGCTTATAGGGACATGGAGGCATCCCAAGGAATTTCCTTTAGATTTCTAGAGCAAGTTTCTGGATTCCTAGGTTGTAAAAACTAGGAGTGATCTTGGAAATCCTCTTGTCCCACCTTTTACAAATTGGGAAACTGAGACTCAGAGAGGAGAAGCAACTTGTCCAACATCATACAGAGAACTGGTGGCAGATCCGAGATTCCAAAACAGGTCTTCTGATGCTCTCAGTTTTTTTCTTCCCCCAACAAGCCACACCATTCTAGAAGCTTTTCCAAAGGGCTCAGTGGGAGGTGGGTGAGTAATTGCCAGGCACCGTCTGCTCTACATAAGGAGTCTCATGGTGAGGATTCAGAAAACATTTATTAAGCCCCTACTATGTATAAGGTACTTTCCTAGGTTCTGGAAATGCAAAAAC
Source organism: Monodelphis domestica (assembly GCF_027887165.1). Taxonomy (NCBI): domain Eukaryota; kingdom Metazoa; phylum Chordata; class Mammalia; order Didelphimorphia; family Didelphidae; genus Monodelphis; species Monodelphis domestica. Next base: position 365,531,027 of record NC_077230.1, read on the forward strand.
AATAATAATGAGGAACATAACCATCACATGTTAAGATCTGCCAAGGGTCTTGTTCACAACAACCCTTTGGGGAGGTAGTATAAGTTATCCTCATTCTTATTTATTTTATTTTATTTTTTAAACCCTTACCTTCTGTCTTGGAATCAAAACTATGTATTAGTTCCAAGGTAGAAGAGCAGTAGGGGCTGGGTAATGGAGGTTAAGTAACTTGCCCAGGGTCACACAACTAAGAAGTGACTTAGGTCATATTTGAACCTGGGGCCTCCTGTCTCTAGGTCTGGCTCTCAATCTACTGAGCCAACCAGCTAGCCTACCCCCATCATTCTTATTTTAAAGTCAAAAGAATTCTGTGGTTCAGAGAGGAATAAGTTGCCCAGAACCACATAATCAGGAAGGATTGGATCTGGAATTTGAATTCTAGCTTCCTAACTCAAAGCTTTGTGCTCTTTCCACCACAGTTGGGGCATCATCTGAAAGCCCAAGGATGCTGCCCTTTGGTGGTCTGAGCTGCTTCATTATTATAGCAAGCTATGGACCAAGAGACAGACAAGTGATTCCTACTATTTCTTTCAAATTCAATGTGAAATATTTCCCCTACCAAGAAGCCTTCTCCAAACTCCCCATCCCACATGCCACCCAACTGGCACTTTTTCTTCCTGAGGGCCTCATCGTTTGTACCTCCCTCATCATGTTGTCCTGAAGTTAGGAAGACAAATTCAAACACAACCTCAGACACTAACTACCTATGTGACTCTGGTCAAGTCACTTTACTACTGTCTACCTTAGTTTCATTATCTATAAAATGAGGATAATAATTGCACCTACCTCACAAGGTATTTGTGAAAATAAAATTAATATTTGTAAAGTGTTTTGAAAACCTTAAATAAATGCTAGCTATTAGCTATTATTATCAATTCCCTATTCCCACATTAGATTAGTCTCTACAAAGATATGGACCTAGGTCTTGTCTGGTCTTGTCTTATCCTCACATAGAATGTAAGCTCCTTGAGGGTAGTATAAATGCTTATTGAGTACCCCAACTCTTTATCTCCTTCCATTCTAGCATGACACTTTATACATAAAAGGCAAATAACTATTTATACAGAACTTTATGATTTGTGAAGCACTTTATACCCATTATATAGTCAATTGTATTTTATTTGATCCTCACAATAGCCCCAAGATATTAGCAGTCAACAGTTATTGAGAACCTGGATAGTAGAGTGAAAAGAGGGTTCAACTGGATTTGGGAAACTTGGATTTGAATCCTACCTCAGGTACAAGTCATCCAAGTGACCTTGAGCCAGTCCTTTAAATTCTAGGCCTTCAATTTTCTCACCTACAAATAAGACCAGAATATTATTTGCAGAAGCAGCATGATTCAGTAGAACAAGTGGAAATTTATTGGGGAAAGACATGGGTTCATATCTTAGTTTCTTACTACCTAGGTGGGCTTGAACAAGTCACCACCTCTCCAGGTTGCAATTTTGTCTTCCATATGATGAAGGGGTGGGGGTTAGGATAGAGTCTAAGATCTTATCCAACTCTAAAACTACCTTACATTTTTTGACAAGTTATTACTCATACTGAAATGAATCCATGATCACATCAATGTGGATATTTCCTCCAGTGATGGCAAAAACAACTTATTGATGTAGGTCCATCATCTGCATCTTCCCATAAGTTCATCATACTGAGAGCCATCTAACATTCTGCAGTATATCAATAAAATATGAGAGTTGTCCAGCAGTTATTTTTGTTCTTTCCCTTATAACTTTTTTACTTTCTTTTTTAAAGTTTTTATTTTATTTTTTCAATTCAATATGAAAACCATTTTAATATTTTTAAATAATTTTTGAGTTCCAAATTCCCTCTCTCCTTTACCTCTCCCCTCCTTGAAAAGGCAAACACTTTGATACAGATTAAGCATGTGCAGTCATGCAAAATATATTTCCATATTGGCAATGTTGCCAAAGAGAACACTGAACAAAAAAACTATTAAAAATAAAGATGAAAAAGTATGCTTTGATCTGTATTCAGAATCCATCAGTTCTTTTTCTGGAGGTAGATAGCATTTTTCTTCAAAAGTCCTTTGGAAATGTTCATTGAATTGCTGAAAATAGCTAAGTCATTCACAGTGGACCATCATACAATATTGCTGTTACTGTGTACAATGATCTCCAGGCTCTGCACATATCACTTTGCATCCATTTATATATGTCTTCCCAGGTTTTTCTGAACCATCATGCTTATCATGTCTTATAGCATCAGTATTCCATCATAATCATATATTACAACTTGTCCAATCATTCCCAATTGATGGGCATTCCTTCAATTTCCTTTCCATTGAGTTTTACTTTGATTTTTATACTTAAATTTGGTGATATCCTTTCCACCACTACTTCTAAAATACTGAAATGGATATGTAATCTCATTGCCTTAAAAATCCCTTTCAAGGATACAGCTCACATACCATTCATGCCTGCCCATTCTGAGAAATGCTTATCCATGTCTCCTCAGAAGTTAGGTAGCAAACTGGGTGGAATGTTAGACTTAAAATTGGGAGCCCTGAATTGAAATATTTGACCAAGAGCAAACCACTTAACAGCTATAAGCCATAGGTATAAAAGTAACACCTATCTCACAGTTATGTGAAGCACTATATAAATGGCAGCCTATACCATCCTCTTCCTCATCCTTCTCATCATCATGTTTACACTGATATAACTGTTGGGTTTCAGGAGATGGGTTTGGATGGTAATTTAGGCCAGTAACCTGGTTTGGGAAGGCTACCCAAGCTCAATGCAGGCAGAGCCAGACCCTGAGAGCACATACACACACACACACACACACACACACACACAAACACAGAGAGAGAGAGAGAGAGAGAGAGAGAGAGAGAGAACCCTAGGTTATAAATTATAGGTGTTTAATACAATAAGGATAGGTTGGAAGGGATTTGGTCATACCTTACTCTGTTATAAATATCTATGCCTCCCCATATCTACAAACATCTCCACAGAGATTGCTTCTGAGTGCTTGCCTACTATATTCCCTATACTCACTATATACCCCAAATTTACTAAACTTAACTAAGCTAGTGCTAAAACCACCTTGGATAATCTAAAGGTAAAAGTTCTTTGTGCAAGTCTGACAGAGCCCAGCAATGGTCTTACAATCAGCTGTCAATTGTCACAGTACAGGAACTCAGTAGGTGTCAAAAGTCCAACAAGTACAGGATAATCCCCAAAGCAGTAAGATGTGAAGAACAAACAGTCAAATGCCACAGGGCAAAGATAATTCTCCTCAGGACCACTCAGAGGGAAAAAACCACAGTCCTAGGCTTAACTGTTTCTCCTTAACAGCAGCTGCTCTCTCAGAATTGCAGAACTCTGCAGAACTGCTGTCAGTCTGCAAATTCACTATATATTTCACTTTACTCATAACAATACTTACTATACCACCATCATATGCTCATTGCAAAAAGTCTTCCAACATGTTAGACAACTTCCTCACTTTCTTCTGTCATATCCTCTCTCTCAGCAACCCCCCCCCCTCCAGACTAAGAAGTGTTCAATGTTTTTGTCCATTTGCAAGTTAGTGGCCCAGACATCTTTGGAGAGCAAACCAGATATCCTTGAAAAATAACTTGGTGGTGTAAAAGAGGATTTCTGAACTTTGTCCATTACAGGCTAGTAGAATTTTGAACTAGGTTCAGAGGCAGAGAATCATTATTTAAGCAGTTACAGAAGAAAAAAAATCAATTTTGAATAGGATCAATAAGAAATGATATGGGATCAATTTAATCTTCTCAATTCTATGTTTGATTCTATTTTTATTTATTTTGTTTAATATTTGCCAATTATATTTTCATCTGGTTATGGTCACATTGCAGCCAGATGTTTGACACCCCTTAAAAGACTTAAATGATCTCTCAGACACCTTCTAGTTCTGAAATCTATTAGCTTATGAATCAACAGTTAAATATATGTAATTTGAGAAGGAGAAAGCACTAGTAGCAAGGGTATCTAGAGAAATTTCCTATTAGAGCTAGCACCCAAGCTGATACCTGGAAGGGTACTGGGGATTCTGAAAGCCTAAGGTAAGGAGAGAGCACATTGTAGTCCATACATGGGGTATAGCCTATGCAGAAACAAAGGGTCTAGGAAGTAGTGAAGGGATTAACTTAACTATAATAGAAATTTCATAAGGGGCAATAATGTCCAATAAGTCTGGCTAGAACCAGGTCATGAGTGACTCTCTATGTCAAACAGAGTAGTATTTATTTTACCCTAATGGCAAGAGGGAGTCACTAGCAGTTCTCAAGCAGAGGAGTGAGACATGGTTAGATCTGATAGGAAAGTTAATTTGGCAGCTGTGTGGCTAAAGGATTAGAGGGGGAGACAATGTGTCACTGTAGAGACAAAAAAATGGCTCTTGAGTCAGAGGACTCATATTCAAATCCCAATTCTAACTTCTACCATCAGTGTTTGACCTTGGACAAGTAATTTTTAATCTCCCTGGGCCTCAGTTTCCTAATCTGTAAAATGAAAGGATTGAATTAGATGACCTCTAAAGTCCTTACTAGAGCTATATCTAAATCTAAGATCTATAATCTAAGATCTCTATCTATATCTAAATTTAAGAAGTCCAATTGGGAATATAATTGAGGTTTGAACGTTACACTCCCCAAAACTAGTTCAAACAATGGGAGAAGTTCAAATATTTTCCACTAAGAAGTTTAGCCACATAACTCTTACAATACTGATCCTTTCCATACTATAGAGAACAGAACACTATCAGTCAACCTGGGTACTCTACAAGTTCAAGTTTCAGGGGGTGGGAATATAGTTCTTCTGAGGATTATGATCAACCCATAATACCATCAACATCTTTAATATAGAGAAGACAAGTCAGCAGGTCACAGAGGAGCAAAGACTATTTGACTAGTAACCAGACTAACATCATATCTCAAGTGAAACTGGTGAAATAGTTATAACCCGGAATTAGATGGTGATGCTAAAATTTACCCACATGATGTGCACTTTGTATGTAATTACATATATTCATTGATGTATATGTTAATTGCTGCACATTTAATTTGCTCCTATTTTATTATTATTCTCTCTTGTTTATATTTATTTGCTTTGTAATAATAGTTTCTTGAACATATTGTATAGTTATTCATTATGTTTGGAGTCATTGTTAGCTAAGTGCATATAATCTGGCTATTTGGCATAGCCTGCTAATGTTATTCTTTTGTATTTTCTATTTTACATTTTTCATTTTTGTCATATGTACTGTTGAGAAATGTACATGTAATGTGTCTTACAAACAATTTAGACTTGTAATCACCAGCAGTTCAGTCATTTAGTCGTATCCAACTCTTTGTGACCAAAAGAACCATAGCCATCCATGGGGTTTTCTTGGCAAAGATACTGAGTGGTTTGTCATTTCCTTCTCCAGTGGATCCAGTAGATCCTTTCATCAAGCAGTCAGAGATTAAGTGACTTTCCCATAGTCAAACATCTAAGGAATGTCTGAGGCCAGATTTGAAGCCTAATCTTCCTGACTCCAGGCTCAGAGTTCTATCCATTGAGCCATGTAAGTATACAAAGGCTAAGTGACTTGCCCAAGGTTACATAGCTAAGAGGTGTTTGAGGCCAGATTTGAATTTGGGTCTTCCTGACTCCAGGCCCAATACTCTTAGCCATTAAGCCACAGAGGTAGTGCCAGAGGAATCTTTAAAGTAGTGCTCTCTATCGTATAGACCAACATACTGTTGATGTATATTTGTTGTGAATGTCATCTTAAGGTGATTGCCTGGAATATTGAGCCAACCATGCTTATTCTTTGAAATACTGATGTAATTTGATGGTATTCTGTGTAATTCCAGATCGTAATTATGCCACACCCAATTTTTCAAAGGACTATAAAATCCCAAATCCTAGAGAGGGATATAATAGAGTTTTGATAACTGAAGTATCTACTGAGATTTGCACATCAGAGGAACAAATATTCCCTTTTAGCCTTGAAAATGATGTGACACTATCTGGAAGGTGAACTTGAGTCACATGCAGAAGTTCCTAAAGGAACATGCATATATAGTCCATGGAAGACAGACTGAGAATGAATGGGGATTGTAAGAACTAAACAAAAGCATTCATGGATTACAATGTCTTTAACCTTACCTGGTACTTACTAAGGTAAGCCAAAAAGAATAGTCAGCTCAGAAAGGCAAGAGGAGAAAGAAGAAACTGAAAGAAGAAAGGAAATGGAGAGACTGAAAGGAGTAAATGAAAGGACAGCTAAGCTATAGCAAATTAAGAAGAGACTGAGAAGGGCTTTATCTCCAAGCAAAATGAAATAGAAGACTTAGATCAAAGATGCTGTCGCCTCGTCAAAGTTCTCTGCCTAACTTTCCCTCTCCTGCCTATTCAGCAATATATGTTGCAAAATAATCTACCCCTTTATTTTGCCCAAACATTTCTTGAATTCTACTTTTGCCCCAAATATAGAGGCCAGAGGCTAGCTAGATATATAAATAAGCATTTAAATTGAGGCAGATATTCAAATCCTTGTCCAAAAGTTAAGAATTTCCTGACTGAAAGTTTAAAGCTAGTTAGATGTATTAATGACTTTTCATTTTCTATGAACTCTGTAAAATATAGAAAGGTAATGCATGAACCTGAAAATCATTATGTTGAGCTTTGGCTAAAAATCAAGCTAATTGTAATAGGGAGTGGCTGATTAAATCTCAAGGAGAAAGGGAGTAAGGAAAAGAGGTGACTAGAAAAAATTATCACACCCACTAACCCATCCTTCAGGGAGAAGGCAGGAAAGTTTTCAGGAGAATTTAGTTCTACCCTTTTTCCAGCAGAGACATGTTGGCAGAAAAGATCAAGTAGTGGATATCCAATTCTGTCGATCATAGCAATACCCACCAGTGTTACAGGCAGCTATAACAAAAGACAAGTTAACAATATGTGGCCCCTGTAAATGAAGTTGAACATTTTGAGAGATGTATTGGAAATGTAATCAAAAGAACTGGCAACTGATTGAAAATGGGAGCATGAGGGAGAAGGAAGTATTGATGGGTCCAAAGTTTGAAACTTGGGTAACTAGATGGATAGTAATGCCTTCAATAGAAATAAGGAAGATAAACACCAGAAGAAAACTCAAGAAATACATAGTTTGAGTGCATCAAAACCTATACTCTTTATAAAAATATATTAGACCCAAAGACCCCAGATTTTAGGTTAAGAACATTTTATTTGACAAAAACTGGAATTGGAAAATTGGAAAAAATAGTACAGCAAAAATTAGGTTTAGAACAAAATCTCATACCCTATACCAAGATAAGTTTGAAATGGGTATATGATTTAAAAATAAAGGTGATGTTATAAGTAAATTAATTGAACATGGAATAGTATACCTGTCAAATCTTTGGGGAAGGGAAGAATTTAAGACCAAACAAGAGATAAAGGACATAACAAGATGTAAAATGAACAATTTTGATTATATTAAATTTAAAAGATTTTAAAAGAAAACCAATACAACAAAAATTAGAAGGGAAACAACAAACTGAGGGGAAGATTTTTATAACAAAATTCTCTGACAAGAACTAAGACAAATTTATAAGAAATCAAATCATCCCCCAATTGATAAATTTCCTTTTCATTTGCCAGATGATTTTTGAGCAAGAGATTTGGTCAAGGGACATGAATAGGCAGTTTTCAGATGAATAAATTAAAACTATCAATACTCACATGAAAAAAAATGTTCTAAATCCCTCCTGACTTTAGAAATGCAAAACAACTCTGAGTTGTCACCTTATATCTAGTATAGTGGCCAATATGACAATAAAGTAAAATAATAAATGTTGTATGGTATGTGGCAAAGTTGGGATCCTAATGCATTGCTAATGAAGTTGTGAATTGGTCCAACCATTCTGGAAGGCAATTTGGAAGTATCCCCAAAGGGCTTTAAAAGAATGCCTGCCCTTTGATCCAGCAATAACATTACTAGGTTTGTATCTGAAAGATTTTTTAAAAATTGGAATGGATCTGTTTGTACAAAAATATTTATAGCTGTGCTTTTTGTGGTGGCAAAAAATTAGAAAATGAGTTGTTCTTTGGGGAATGACTGAACAAATTGTGGCATATGATGGTGATGGAGTACTATTCTGCTATAAGGAATGATGAATCAATGGGTTTCTATAAGAGCTATAAAGACCTACTTGACCTAATTCAGAGTGAAATAAGCAAAACCAGGAGAACATTATGCACAGTAACTGAAACATTGTGGGACAGTCAAATGTAATAGACTTTGCTACTAACAGCAATGCAATGATCCAGGACAATTCTGAGGGACATATGAGAAAATTTATTATCCACATCTAGAAAAAGAAATCTGGGAGTAGAAATCTAGAAGAAAACATATGATTTATCATCTGTTTATGTAGATATATGATTTGGGGTTTTGAATTTAAAAGATTACTCAATTACAAAAGTGAATAATATGGAAATGGGTTTTGAATGATAATATATGTATATAACCAAGTGGAATTGCTTGTCAATTCCAGGAGAGGGGAGGGAAGAGAGTAGGGAGACAACAAGAATTATGTAAACATGGAAAAATTATTTTAAATAAAACCTATTAAAAATAAAAAATAAAAATGTATTAGACTCCTCTTTCCTTCCTCATTCAGACTATAGCTGCTACATACTACTGGGAGCTAAAATAATCTAGGTAGAGACAACTCTTCTGAAATGCAATAGATTTGAATATTATACAAATGGGTGACAATGTCTAAATAATTAGTAAGATAATCAGTCTAAAACAGAGTGTGAAAGGAACCAAAACTGTAGATTAAATCAAGAGGACTGTAAATCATAAGTAATGACACTCTGGGCCACTGAATTGATGACATTGCCAATTGGGCAATAGAATGTTTGTTAGGATTACAGAATGTTAAGAGCTGGAAGGAATAATAAAATAATAAAATGATCCTACATTTATATCTAGAGTTGAAAGGTAACTTAGAAGTCATCTAGTCCAATTCCCTTATTTTGTAAAGGAGAAAACTGAGACCTCAAAGGGTGAAATGACTTGCCCAGTCTCATATAGTTAGTGACAATCAAGATTCAAACCTTGTCCAAGACTCTTCACCAAACCACTATTCAATTCAACACATTTCAACAAGCATTTATTATGCTTCTCCCTTTAATCTGCAAATCTCAGTAGGTCATTCAATTCTCAAACTTCTATTACATTCCTCCCCAACATTTGAGATTTGATGGTCCCTTGAAAAATTGGATGTGATGCACTTAACATACAGAATTACATAGAATAGCATCAAATTACATCAGTATTTAAAAGAATAAGAATGATTAATCCACCATTCCAAGCAATCATCTTAGAGTGACATTCACAACAAACATCTATTCATATACTAAATGCTGTACTGGGTACCAGCAGTAGAGGGAAAAAATGATGAAGTCCCTCTTCTCAAGGAGCTTTCATTCTATTGGAAGAAGGAAAAGAAATCATTTCTCTTCTCTTTCTTCTCTTCTTTCTTGGTTTTTCTCTAATTCTTGAGTAGGGCTTAAGGTCACTTGCCTGGTTACTAAGTACTTAAATAATATCACCCCCACTTTTGTGACCCACAAAGTTCATATGTTAGACTTCCCAGACTGATGTTGTCATGGCTTCCAACAACAGTGATACACCACGGAGCCACAGTCAGCTATTTAGATCTTGACTTTGACACTACTACCTTTATTTCATTGCATAACCCAGGGAGTCAGAGAAGCAGATCATGATTGCTGACTTTTGCCAAAGTAAATCAAATAGGAAATGAACAGGATGCAGAATGGTGTAGTGGGAAATAATCAGATCTGGGTATATAAAGATACCTCTGATTATGTGATGTGTGATAAGTGTGATCATCTCTGAAATGGGAATAATAATATCTGCCATGCCTACCCCAAAAGGTTGTTGTGAGGTTAAAAGGAAAAAAGAAATTTAAAATGATATATATATACATATATATCAACTATTATTATATCTGAAAGGGGGTATCACTGAATCTCAGAATTGGGAAGGAACCTCAGAGGCCATCAAGTTCAAACTGTACAGGAAAAGGAATCCCCTCTACAACATCCTGACAAGTAATCATTCAGTCTTTGCCTGAAACCCTCCATTGAAGGGAAACTCATCACCTCCCAAGATACTCTATTATGCTACTAGGTAAATCTAATTGTTCAGAGAATCTTTTTGCTAAAATCCAGCCTAAATATGTAATTTCCATCTAGTTCTCCTAGTTATGTCCTCTGGGACTAAGAAGAACTAGTCTAATCCTCTTCTATTCCATACTCTTTGAAATACAAATGTAACCTGAAGTTCAGGCCTGAACATTTGCATAAAATTCCTAATTGGTAAAGAAAATGATGATTCGATATGGTATTCCTGTGTGAGGTGTGAAGTTGGTCAGATTTTGAAGAGGAAAGATTGTTTTTTCTTCATACTTTGAGAGAGAAGAAAAGTGACTGGAGATTCTCTTCAAAATGTGTGTGTCTGTGTATGTATGTATATGTGTGTGAGAGAGAGACAGAGAGAGAGAAAGAGAGAGACAGAGAGAGAGAGACAGAGAGCAGACAGAGACAGAGACAGAGACAGAGACAGAGACAGAGACAGAGACCTGAGACAGAGACAGGGACAGAGACAGACAGAGACAGAGAGAGAAAAAGAAAAAGACCGAGACTTTGACAGGCAGATATGTGAGAGAAAGTCAGCTTCCTCAACATGTTCCTGATTTCTACTGTGCCTCCCCATGGGTCATATTTCATTTTTCTTTCTCATCAGAGTTGGTCCTAAGAGAACCTAAAACCAAAGCAGGATGGAAGAATAATTTATCTTTGTTTCCAAAGCTCTTGAACCTCCACAGTTATTAAGTCATCATTCTCTCCACCAATAAAGAGACTCCTGTGTAAACATTCCAAGCTTGGATACTGGTTAGTGATCATGTGTTCTCATGTCTTCTCTTCTCTAGGCAAATAATTTCTAGTTATTTTAACTAATTCTCTTATAGTATCCTGATGACCTTCACCATCCTGCCTGACTATCCTCTTCTGGATGCTCTCATTTATCAGTGATACCACATTTATAAATAAATCTCAGCTATAATATTAGGCCTTAGTTCATTCCCAAATAGTACAGGAATAGCTCCTTTCCTCCCTCAAATTTAGGAAGACCTACAAATATTTGGAGAAGATTTTTTTTCTTCTCAGGGTGACATTTGGAATATTTTCCAAATTTATCTAATCATGAGTATGTGGCAGCTGTATCTTTTTATCTCCATCTCAATGTACAAGACCCCGTAAAGAAAAGGGCCTTCATCAATGCCGTCTTTATAAAAGACTTAGATTAAAGCATCGATGACAAGCTCATCAAATATTGAAAGGGACAACTAACATATTGGATAACAGAGTCAGGATTCCAAAAGATCTCATCAGGCTAACAAGATGAGTTGAATCCAAGACTGCCAGATTTGCAGTTAAGCCCACTATTCACTGTATCAGGCTACACTGAGCAGGAGGAAAGGGGAGCAGATAGATCTTTAACATAATAGGTACTGAGTATTGAACCAGACACTAATAAGTGAATTTTTCTAGGATGGGAGTGGTTCACTTGCTCTGATAGAATTCTCCTTTTGCTATTTGGAGAGTACGGGGGAATCTACTGAGGCCCCCCCTCTGGAAAAGGAACATAAAAGATACCACCCCTTTTGGAATAAGAGGAGAGTTTGGATTATTTGTGATATTGTTCCAAATAAATGGGGAGTCTCTACCTGTTGGGTAATGGGTGCAGAGCCAAGATTTTATCTAGTTTGTTAATGTTCCCAGTGTCCATAATGACTCAAATACATGAGTACAGGATAAAAATTGCCTGCCTTAAAAGTTAATGTGAAAGAAAATTGGGAGGAGGAAGGGAATTAGAGGGGTTAGTTCTGGTGGACTGTAAGCTGAGTTCTCCAAAGTATTTGTGATTTCACTGATCTGGGCACTCTCTCTAATGATTTAATCCCAATTCATCTCTGCTTGCTCATCCTAGGTAACTCTTGTTCACATCTTTGCATAAATCCACTACAAAGCATCCACCAAATGTGCTGGTGGCATTTCCCCATATCTCTAGATGTGGACAGCCTACTCCCATTCCATGTATAGTCCTTATTTGCTTCTGGTTATGTAGTCTAGTCATAGAACTACAGGACACAGTGGGTAGAGCACCAAAACTGGAATCAAGAAAATTCAAGTTCAAATCTGGTCCCAGAAACTTAGTAGCTGTATGACTGTAGGCAAGTCACTTGACCCTGTTTGCCTCAGTCTCCCTCTTCTGTCAAATTAATTGGAGTAGGAAATGGCAAACCAGTCCAGTATCTTTGCCAAGAAAATCCCATATGGGATCATGACGTCAGACAGGACTGAAACTATTCAGAAACATACTTTTTCAGATGATATTCTGTATAGCACTTTTCCAGCGTAATTCCTCAGCTATATTTATGTTGGAGCCTACCTGTTCCTTCCTGACATGTGCCCCTCCATTACCCTTTTGCCTTCCAACACTTAGCACAGGGCATGACACACAGTAAGTGCTTAATCAATTTTTTACTGACAATTTTTTGTAAATAATTTTAAATAATTTTTACAATTATTTACTGACTTTTGGGTGATTCCCAATTTTAATTCTTCATAGACTGTGGCATTCTATGGCCCAGCCATATGATACCACTGGAAAAGTATTGGTGTTTTGTTTTGTTTTTTAAATGACTGGAGAGAAACTTGAGGTCATTTGAAAAACTCTGCAATTTTCTAAAAGATCCGGGCTGTTCTTTTCCTATTTAAGGAGGCTCTATGTAAACTGACAATGGCTTGAAGCTGCAAAAAAAATCTAATGAAATCTTAACAGAAAATGAGTGCTTTGAATGAGAGAGATCTCTGTGTCCTATGCCTCAGTCAGACCACACATGGACAATGTATCTTCAATCTGGGTACCACATATTAGGAAGGATTGTGGTCAACTGCACTATATCCAGAGGAAAGGAGGTCAGATCCAAAATGGGTTTTAACTTGGAGTAAAGACTTAGATGATAGAAGTCTCCAAGGTCCTTTAGGGCTGTTCATGTGGGAGAAAGATCAGACTGCTTATCCTTGGCACCAGAGGGCACAGTCAGAAACAATGGAGTTAATTACAGGGGGAGTAGATTTAGTTTCAATATAAGGAATAATTTGCTAATAATTAGAATAATCCAAAAGTGAAATGGGCTGCCTCAGGAGATCATGATCTCGCTGCCACTAAATATGTCCAAGAAAGGAATGGATGATCTCTTCTTAGAGATGTTATAAAAGAAAACTCCTGATCAGGTAGAGACTTTGTGACTTCTGAGGTCTCATCTAAGACCACAATTTTGTGATCCTGTGAGTCATACTTTCATATGAATATAAATGTATGTATGAATGGATGGGTGAATGAAAAAATGAAAAATATTTATATAACAATCTCTGTACTAGGTCCTGAGAATATAAGAACAAAAATGGAACAAGGCCTGACTTCAAGGACCTTATGTTCTTAAAAAGGAAACACCACATAGAGCAGAGTTGTGATGAGGGAAGGGTATTTTGGTATGGGAAATCACAATGAAGCAAGAGAACTGAGTGGACCACTCTTTCCAGAGGTAATGATTTTGTTATTTTATTTACAGATCTCAAAGTAGGAGATGAAAGATATGAAGAAAGAGAATAGGGCAGGAAATGGCCATGGAGGAGATAAGGATTCATGGACTCAAGGAGTTCAGAACTAAGTGACCTAGCTCCTCTTGGCTATGGTTTCTGCAGGGATATGAATGCTAATACCCAATTTCAAATGGAACATCATAAGGGAATTTGAAAACTTTGGAAGCATTAGTGAAGAACAGTCTTTACTAGTCTCACCAACTGGCTAGCTAGAAGACCTAGTAGGAAGAAAACCCAAAAGATCAGAAGAACCATTACACCAGGGTGTAGGAGAAAAATTAAAGGAGGAAGATCTACAGAACCCATAGAGGCACATAGGGATAGGAAGTGACCCTGTGGTTTCATGCATATGTGGAACTCCCAAATGAAAAAAACTTCTACTAATGTAGGTTGTCACATTTTCTGCAACTAGGAAAGTTGCCTATATTACTGTGAGGCTAAGTGATTTACCCAGGGTCACACAATTAGTGTGTGTCATGGATAGATCTTGAATTCAGGTCTTCCTAGTTCTGAGGACAAGTTTCAAACCCATATCATCATCATCATTTTCATGAATAATTATTATTATAGTTACCGTAATGATTTATATTTTGGAAGCATGTAATGATTCCAAAGCACTATATGATCTCATTTTGTTTTTACAAGAAATATTTGAGACTCCTATTTATCTCATTTAACATATTGCTAGCATTCTGCTCTTCTTTCTCTAAGTTTGCCCATTGTTCCAGATTCAATTATCCTGTTGGCATTGAAGTCTCCCATATCTAGATCTCTTGTTCTGAACTCTCTCCCAAATTTAGTTCTCCAGGTTTCCTAAAGAATATCTGCTTAGGTGTCCTACTAATAACTCCAACTAAATAGGGCATAAGGTGAGCTAATCATCCTCTACCTCCTGAGAAACCATTCCCCTTTGATAACTTTCTTACCATCTTGTCAATAGTACCACAGTCTAGAAACTTATTTTAGAATCAGCCTTTAATAGTGCCTACCACTCCACTCAACTCAACAAATACTCATTGAGAATTTCTTATGTACAAGACACTGTTAGTCCTTCAGCTACAAAGACATTGACCCTGCTCTCAAGGAGCTTACAATCTAATGAGCATCCAAGTGGGTGAGGAAGAACAATTACAAAAATAATCATGATCAAGGGAGAATGAGATGAGGGAGAGGAGAGAAGGTCTACTTTTCATAAATAAAGCCAAGGGTTTGAATTCTTCAACTGAGGAGAGGTAGAGGTGATCATAGAAGATGACTTGAAAATAAAGGTGAAAGAGAGAGAGAAATTGAGACCAAGAGTTGAAAAGAGCAGTATAATAGTTTGACTGTAATGGAGAATGTGTAAAGGGATTATGAAATGAAATGAGAATGGACAGATAGATTCATCTGGTTTATCCACTCAGCCATCAAAGAGAATCTCATGGTCATCTCATAGAATGTTAGCTCCATGAGGGCAACGAGTGTTTCAATTTTATCTGCATCCTAAGTACCTGGCACAAAGTAGGCACTTAAATTCTTGTTGATTGATTCCTTGTTCTCCTTTTCCACTGTCATTCAGATCCAATTACTTTATACCTGAATCACTGCAGCAGATTCCAGTTGGTCTCTATGACTCTAGTCTCAACTATCTGACTTCTAATTCATCCTAAGTCCCACCACAAGGGTGCTCAACAGTGAGCATCTTTTGTTCTGTCTTTCATCTGAGCAAACACTTTCTCTGTCCCTCTTCTACCCGTCTCATTAGGCCTGAACTTCTCTACTGGAATTTCTCTTTTCATGGACCTCTATAATCTCCACCTGCTTCCAATCTCACTTCCTACAGAATTCTCACCTCAAATCTTCTGACCCAGCCCAGTTCTTCTTATCTTTATGCCTTCAAGTATGGTACTCCTCCACCCTCCCAGCCTTCTACATTTCCAAATCCTTCCTGCCTCTTGTTGTGGCTCAGCTCCAATACTACCTCATACAGGAAGTTTTCCCAGTGATTTCATCTTTAAGGCACTTCTCAATATAATGATTCTTAACCTCTTTGTGCCTCAGTTACCTCATCTATAAAATGCAGGAACTAGACTCAGTGGTCTCTATATTCCTTTCCAGCTGCAGCTCTTTGATTCTATGATCCCTTGGTCATATAGCCAAGTATATTTCAAATAGTACTTGAACCCAAGTTATCCCCTCTATTCCTCAGAAATGTCACCAAATAATAAAGCACTCAGTAGTCTTTTTTTCTATATGAGTACAAGTTCATCCTGAAGGACCAGAGCTAACATCAACTGTCACATTTTACTATCTACACACACTTGGGCTTTCATTGTTGCTTCTTTGCCACAGCTTTTCCCCCACAGGACTTAGAGTGGTGTCAGTCACATATCCACACCCAAGCCATGTTGTGGCCACATGGCATACATTTTTATTCTTAACTCTCATGATAGAGAAAAGCTGATAAATGCCCTAAGGTCTGTCCTCAGGGAACCTTTGGCTCCACAAATGGAATTTCTGGGAGTACCTACTACACAGCAGAGTTGGCCCCAGAAAATTCTCAGAGGCATTTTAGCATCCTCTACACAAATATCTGAGAAGCCCAATGAAGTAACAGTGGCATCCTCTTAACTGAGAAGCTAATGGATGTGGTTCCTATGCAGTAAGGCTGACCAGAGGGCAGTGGCTCTCTATTACCTCCAGGATCAAATATAAAATCCACTTGCATTTAAATCTCTTCACAACCAACTGCTTCTTATCTTTCCCATCTTCTTACACTTTATTCTTCTCTACATCCTCGATGATCCAGCTTCACTGGCCTCCTGGCTGTTTCTTGAACAGGATACATCCAGGTCTCAATTATTCATTTGCCAAGGCCATCCCTCGTTCCTGGAATGATCTCTTTCTCCACCTCAGACTCTCAGCTCCTCTGGGTTTTTTCAAGGCTCAATTCAAATCCCACCTTCTGCAGGAGTTTCTTCCTGAACCCTCCAGCTACTAGTTTCTTGCCCTCTGATATTACCTTTCATCTACTCTCTGTACTTATCTTGCAATGTACCTGGTTGTTTCAGATTGCAATATGACTTTATTGATGACAAGAACTGGGGTTCTTTTGCTTTTCTGTGTTTCCCCAGGGCTTTCCATAGTGATGGGCACATACTGAGTATTTAATAAATCCCTGCTGACTGATTGACTATTCAGGTCCCAGGATGTAAACTCAGAATGCAGAACCGGTAGCCTAAGGGAAAACTGGGAAAACTTCCCTCCCAATAATTTGGAGGTAGGGAATGTAGTAACATTCCAGAGATTGATTCCTGATATTCCTGAACTGGTGTGGCTTGATGAGAGGAAGAGAAAGGGAAGAATTATAACTATTAGTAAGAGGAGGACCAAGCAAAAAAGTGTCACAAGCTTTACCCTTCAGATGGATGGAATAAGCATGTGTTAAGCACCTACTCTCTGCAAGGCACTTGGCTAAATTCTTGATAGATATTATCCCATTTAATCTTCACAGAAATGCTGTGAGAGGAGGAGGAAGAGACTAGCATTTATATAGTGCTGACTATATGCCAGACACCGGGCTAAGTACTTTACAAATAGAGTCTTATTTTATCCTCACAACACCCTGGGAGTTAAGGGCTATTATTATCTCCATTTTACAGCTGGGGAAACTGGGGAAAACAAAGGTTAAGTAGCTTATCCAGGATCACATAGCTAGTAAGTTTAGGGTCAGATTTGAACTCAAGTCTTCCTGGCTCCATGTTGGGTACTCTATTCTTTGTAACACCCAACCATCTTTGATTTTAGAGCCAAATGCTCTGTGTAATAAAATACATTTCCTCGCCTTTTGGTTGGGGTCTAAATGAACTGGGACCTCTTCAGCAAGACAAATGGGAAGTATTATAGGATGTATTATAGGGAAGGAGAAGGTAGAGAGAAAGGAGAAGCTTAGCCTCTGTTTTTATTAGGAGTCTTTGGCTCTGACTTTAACTGGCACTACTACTACTATTATAGGGTAACCAGTGGAGTGTGGCCCACCAGTCATGTTGTTGACCATTATGGGGATGGTTAATAAAGCCGTAAACTTATTCCCTAGGCCCAGTGATCTCTCCCGGTCTCAATCTGGCAGTCTCAGCCATGTGACTAGTCAATTGGTATTTACCAGCTAGAACACAAACTTCAAATTAACAGGGGAAAAAATGCTGATATCTAGTATTGGCAATAGTGTTGGCCAAGCCAAATTAGCAGATGAAAGGCAAGAAACGTGAATCAAGCAGATGGGATATGTAGGCAGAAGGAGAAGAGGGAAGTAAAGAAAAGAGAAGAAGGAGCACCAAACAACTGGAGAAAGCCAGATGATGGTGGTCAGTGGCCAGCAGCAGGTGTTCTACTATGGCAGAAAGTGGTGACAGAGGGGACTTAATTGTCCCTGAGAAGTAGAAGAAATGGCAACAGCTATACCATGGTATTGGTATACCATTTATGCAACTGAGTGATTCCCAGAGCAAGATGGGAACTTGCTAAAGACTTGGCAGTCACAAGGTCACTGGCTCTGCTGGAGGATGAGGCGGCATTCAGTATAGGTGCTGTAATGACTGTTCATTTCAATGGCCCCTAAAGCTATTGGTGTATTTACAATACAGGGCAAGAAGGCATATTCACAACTATACTCTTGAGTCATTGAGAAGAGTTTAAATTATGCTCAGCCAGTTCTGCCTCTGCAATCTTTCCCCCCATCTGTTCCCTCCTTCCTATTTCCCCAGCCTCCACCCCTCATTACCACCTTTCTGAACTCTTGCAATCATCTCCTAGCAGGTCTTCTGCCTCCACTTTTCCCCTTCTCTAATTGATCTTTCACATCCTTCTTAAATAATGTTCCTAACACATACCAATGATCAGGTCTCTCCTCTGGTCAAAACCCTCCAGTGGCTCCCTATTGTTGATCAAGCATAGTCCAGATTCTTAAGCTTTATTGTCAAATCCTCCAGAATCTAGTAACTTTGTAATTGTTCAATTCTTCAGTCATGTCCAACTCTTCATGTTGAAAATCATGGGATTTTCTTAGCAAGAATACTGGAATTATTTGCCCCTTTCCTTCCCCAAAGGATCCAGTGAGTGGATCCTTTTGTCAGACAATAAGAGGTTAACAGACTTTCCCAGGGTCATGCAGTTAGGAAGTATCTGAGGTCAAATTTGAACTCAGGTCTTCCTGTCTAGGTCCAGCATTCTATCCACTGAGCTACTTAGCTGCCTCCTAGACATACAGAAGTTAAGTGACTTGCTCGAGGTCAAGCAACTAGGAAGTATTTCAAACTGGATTTAAACTCAGGTCTTCCTGTCTCCAAGACCACTAACCCACAGCTCCCTTTCTTTATCTCCATTCTTACCTTAAACCACTACCTTCTACATACACTAAGATCCTACCAAACTATTATCCTGTCTCCTAAGCATCTTCTGCCATCTCCCACCTCTGTGTCTTTGATTCTGTTGTTCTCTGTTCCTACAAGGTTCTCTCTTTCCCTCTTTCTTTCTGGCATTCATTCATATTCCAATGCCCCCTCCTCCAAAAAGCCTTCCCTGATTCCCCATTGTATGATAAGCTTAAGTGTTCACTTAACTGTGCATGATGTTCTATCATCCTTGAAATCATGTTTTATCAAAACTTTTCATTTTCTCCAGTGCTGTGGCATTTTTTTCATTTTTATTTAATTAACTAATTTAGAGTATTTTTCCATGGTTACATGATTCATGTTCTTTCCCTCCCTTCCCCCCTCCCCTCCCGTAGCCAACGAGCAATTCCACTGGGTTATACATGTATCATTGTTCAAAACCTATTTCCATGTTATTCCTATTTGCACTAGAGTGATCATTTAAAGTCAAAATCCCCAATCATATCCCCATTGAACCATGTGATCGTGTGTTTTTCTTCTGCATTTCTACTCCCACAATTCTTTCTTTGGATGTGGTATAATAGGCTCTTAATAAAGCTTTGTTGATCTGAATTATATTCATTAGTGCAACAGGGGCAGTTTTTTAAACTTTACTTTCTGTCTTAGTATCTACACTAAGTATCAATTCCAAGGAAGAAGAGCAGTAAGGGTTACACAACTGGGGTTGTGGCTTTCCCACACAGCCAGGAACTACCTGAGGCTAGATTTGAATCCAAGTCTTCTCAACTCCAGGAAGGCTTAGTGCTCTATCCACTGTGCTTCCCAGCTCCCCTACTGAGGAAAGTAACTTTAAAAGAGGTTTGATGCAAAACTGTTCAGCATTAAAAAAAAAGTGATCCTTTTAAAGCTGGTTAATGCTGACATTAAACTTGACTTTAGCCAGTCAGTCAACGAAAATGTATTAAACACATATCTTTTCATCAAATTATGACTTCTCTAGTGTAGAGCAGGGAGAGAGGGTGAGAGGTACCTGGGAACTCTGATGTAACAAACAAACAAATGAAGAAGGAAAGAATAAACATGTATTAAGCACCTATTATGTTCCAGACACTTTAGCCACAATATATCTAATTTGAAGGAGCCATGGAAGAGAGTAGAAAGAAGTCTTGGAGTCAGAAAAGCTGGGGTTTAGCTCCAATTCCACCATTTACCAATTAGGTGGCATTAGACAAGTGACTTCTCCTCTGTGACGCTCCTTTCTGCAAATTGGAAATAATGATCTTCATATTATCCACCTCACCGGCTTGTGTTTAAAAAAAACAAAAACTCTTATCTTCTATCTTAGAATTGTCTCAGTTCCAAGGCAGAAGAGTGGTAAGGACTAAGCAACTAGGGTTAAGTGACTTGCCCAGGGCCACACAGTTAGGAAGTATCTGAGCCTAGATTTGAACCCAGGATATCTCATTTCTAGATCTGGCTCTCTCTCTACTGATCCATGTAGCTGCCTCTTTAAAGGCTTGTTATTAAAGGTTTGTAAACTTAAAGCACAACAGAAACTGGAAGTATTACTATGTGAAGGTTAACAAATTCCTATTACATTTAAAGACAGAAGGAACCTTGGAGATTCAACACCATAATTTAACAGAGGGGGAAACTAAGGAATAGAGAAGCAACTTTCTCAAGATCACACAATGAGTTATTGGAACTAGAGCTGAGGTCCCCTGAATTCCAGCATAGAACTTTATCCACCCTAGTTCTTGGGTTTCAGAAAATTCTTGTTACTACAGAAGGTTTTACTAGGTATGGCCTGTATTCCCCTTCTAACAACTAACAAAGAGGCTATCTTTGGCGGCTCGTATCATCAACTAACCCTGATCCTCTTCAGTCTTGAGCCAGGAGATGTTTTCCTCCTAAAGAACCAACCCAGCCCTGAGGCCAACCTTGTGCAGGTCCTGGTGGGTGCTACTGTCTCCAAGTGTCAGGATGCCAATAACTTTGAGCAATTTGGCCCCAGCCCAGCTTATGCAAGCAGAGACTATAGCCACACTGGCTGTGAACTCCAAAGGAAACAATGGGGAAACATGAAGTCCTGCCCTCCTAAGAGGAAGTCCCAGCAATTGGCACAAAAACAGCTCTAACGCGGATTAAAAGGAAAAGAGACAAGAAAAGCCAGGCAAAATTATCTGGCTGCTGAAAAGCTCACTGGCACAGCTTGGATGTGCATGTCGATGTGTATATACATACATGTGTTTGTGTGAGGATGCAAACATACGAATACAGATGGGCATAGGCATGTTCATGGGTATAGACTCATCTCTGTATATCTCCTGTATAGATCCATATAGTAAAGAAATATTTGTGTAGATGTATGTTATGTTTTACATACACTTGCATTTCATATAGCTGTATGTATATAGTTGATGTGGATACATATATATTATACAGACATTTTATGTGGACATATGTATATTATATGGACTTTTATATGAATGCATGCATGTTATACAAACATTTTGTATGGAGACATTATATTATATTATATTATATAGATAGTTTATGGATCCATGTATGTTGTATAGATTTTATTTGGATGGATGTATGTTATACAGACTTTTGTATGGATGCATGCATGTTACAAAGATATTTCATATGGACACATGTATGTTGTGCTTATATTTTATATGGATACATGTATGGTATATAGACTTTTATGGATACATGTATATTATATAGATTTTATTTGGATACATGTATGTTATACAGACATTTTATATGGATACGTGTATGCCATACAGACATTTTGTATGGACACATGCATGTTATACAGATATTTTGTATGGACAAATGTATATTATATAGATTTTATCTGGATAAATGTATGTTATACAGATATTTTGTGTGGATATGTGTGTGTTGTACAGACTTTTGTATGGATACATGTATGTTATACTGATATCTTATATGAATACATGTATATTATATAGACCGTTTTATGGATGCATGTATACATATATATTACATAGACATTTTATGAATACATGTATATTATATAGACTTTTGTATGGATACATGTATGTTGTACAGATATTTTATAGGAATACATGTATATTATATAGACGGTTTTATGGATGCATGTATATATGCATATTACATAGACATTTTATGGATACATATATATTATATAGACATTTTATATGGATACGTGTGAGTTATACAGATATTTTGTATGGATATATGTGTGTTGTACAGATATTTTGTATGGACACATGTATGTTATCTAGATATTTTGTATGGATAAATGTATGTTATACAGATATTATATGTGAATACATGTATATTATATAGACATTTTATGGATACATGCATATTATATAGATTTTATTTGGATACATGTATATTATACAGACATTTTGTATAGACACGTGTATGTTATATAGATATTTTGTATGGAGACATGTATGTTGTACAGATATTTTGTATGGAGACATGTATATTATATAGACATTTTATGGATGCATGTATATTGTACAGATTTTTATTTGGATGCATGCATGCTATACAGACATTTTTGTATGGGCACATGCATGTTATATAGAGATTTTGTATGGATGCATGAATATTATACAGTCATTTTGCATGGATACATTTATGCTATATAGACCTTTTGCATGGGTACATGTATATTATATAAACTTTTATTTGGATACATGTATGTTATATAGACATTTCATATGGATATATATCTATTAAATAGACTTTTTATATGGATGCCTGTTTTTTCTATAAACATGAGGGTGATGTTTTGACCCACTTGTGAATGTGATTTAAGCGAGACAGAGTTGAACAAAGTCATCAACCTCACCCTCTCTTCCAGAGTCATCAAAGTCCAGGATGCCTGGCAATAGTCCAGGATGCAATGGGTGACCTTGGTATCATCAATGTATTACCAAGCTCTAATCCTTCCACACCTCCTGCTTCAGCCACTTTCATGGTGGTGGGACCACTTGTTCTCAACCGCCCATTCTGCGAGGGAAGTCTTCACGTGCTTAGGAACAACATCCCCCTAATGCACCGATGGCTTTTAGGCCTGTCTATTACTCTCAGCCTGGTTTAGCCCATCTGCTGAGACAGTTTAAGTAGAATGAGACCATTGTGCACGTTACACTTGCTTGGAGCCACGAGTGAGAGTTGGGTGAAAAGTGAACATCAAAGATGGATGAACAGCCCTGAAAAGTTCTCAGCAAACCCTCACACCAGAGGTGCTAGTCTTCACTGAACATCCTGTGCACCCTATCATATAAAGACATATTTTTATATGGACACATATGTTTTATACAGGCATATATTTTTATGGGTATGCATATATTATCTAGGAAAATTTTTATATAGATGCATGTATTTTATATATGTGTGTGTGTTTTCTATAGATAGGTATTCATTACATGTACATATATTTTTATCACCATATGTCCTTAGGCAGGTTTTTTCTCCTCTATGAACCACAGTTTCCTTATCTATAAACTAGAAATAATGGCTCATATTTATGGTGTCCCATAAGTCTCAATGCATTTTTAAGCTATCAAAAACACCTATGTCTGCCATGATTTTTGACATGCTTCAAGGTTTACACATCACTCACATACACCCTCACAGCAGCTCAATGAGTTTGGTAATCCAAGTATGATTAGATTCATTTTACACAGGAGGAAACTGAGGCCCCCCAGACGATCAATAGATTTAAAGCCAAAAGGTATCAACTAGTTCAACCTGTTCATTTTATAGAGGAGGAAACTGAGGTCCAGAGAGGTTGAGCAATTTGCCTAAGGTCCTGTATGGTGTCAGGCAGCAAAGCTAAGACATAAACAAAGAGCTGTTCAGTTTTCTATCTACTTCCACCCCACTTTTTTCCCTCCACCCCTTTCTCCATTACTCAACATTTTCCTTTCCTGAGAGTAAGTGAGTCTGTCCATGCTACTAATCAATAGTCAGATGAAAGGCATTTATTAAGCATCTTCTGTATACCAGGTACTGTGTTAAGTATAGACCCAAGGTCAATCTCCCCCTGTCTATCCTAATCCCCCACTTACATCTCTCTAGTCTTCCGCAAACTATCAGTGGGCCAAGTTTTTCATGCAAGGGACGTGCTGACAAATGTTTAACAACAGGCTATGGTGAAGGGGGCAGGAGAAGAGGGAGGGAATGTATGTGACATACTTTTAAATTTAATCTGTATTATTAACTTTTTCCATCATCTTCTTAAGTCTAGACAAGTAAGAAAACCAAAAAATCAAGCCCTGAATTGTAGCATTTGCTGATATCTGAGATGTAAATTCTCACATTGAAAATTTAACAATCCACTCTGAAGCTGCTTCAGACTGACTCCATTCAGCACACCTCAGCTTCTTCAGAAGAAAAAATATCCAAAATATTCAAGACAAGCTTCTCAGGTAGTTTTTTGCTGATTTTAGTGACAGTAATGGGGGAGACAGCATGCAAACAAATAAGCACAAATAACATACAGAAAAACTGAAATTTTGTTTCCTTCTAATATCCAGAGGAAAATGCAGAGGATAGCATGGCAAAAGGACTTGGACTCAGGAAAATCAGAGTTCAAATTCTGCCTCAAGCATTTACTAGTCATGTGATACTGGGAGCTCACTTGACCTCTCAATGTTCTCATTTGTAGAATGGGGATATATGTCTCACAGGATTGTTTTGAGGATCACATATTCTGATTTGGCAAACCTTGAAGCTGTTATAGAAATTTTAGCTATTAACTTAGAAAAACCTGCATGAAATTATGAAGATTGAAATGAGCGAAAACAAGAGAACATTTTATATGGAAACAGAAATATTGTTTGAAGAATAATTTGGGTATACCCATCTTTAGAGAAAGTGATAAATAGAAACAAGCAAAATATATTTTTATATGTACATATATTTTTCCCTCAAATGATGCCTTCTCTAGTGAGGGGAAGAGAGGGAGGTGGCACAAACCTGGGAATTTTGATGTAACAAACTAATTTAAAAGAGGCACCTTGAGATCAGGATGCCTTGGATTTAAGTCCAAACTTTGATGTACACGGACTATCTTACCCTAGGCAAGTAACAACCTTTTAGTGACCCAGTCCTCTAGAATGATAATAAAGTATGAATGAAAAAACATATATTAAGTATTAACTCTAAGTCAGGAACAATACTGAAGTAAAGGAGCTACAAAAATCAACAAGTAACATAGTCTCTCTGGAAACTTGCATTCTGATTGGGGAAGACAACACTTTGGCCAAGGAAGGCTGTTTTGGAGGGGGAAATCAGAGAGAATAGCTACTCAAGTAAATGGGCAATTGATTAGTATGACCTTAATGGACATGGTAGTATTGACTAACACCATCTTTCTATTTGATAAGGAAGCTTTGCTGCATGGGGACAGGAACTCAACCAGGGAAGCATCTCCTTCAGGATTGAGTTGGCAATACTGACTCAATTGCATTCCAAATTTTCTTAACTAAGGAATCTCCTGAGCACTCACATATTCAAGGACATTGATCAGCTGGAGTATTTCCAGAGGAAGGTACCAAGGATAGGAAGGGAACTAGAGATCAAGTCATAAAAAGAATTTATTGAAAAAAATGGGAATTTGCCTAGAGTAGGGAGAAGGTTTAGGCGGGTATGAATCCTGTCTTCAAGTATTTGATGAGTTGTACCACAGAAGAAAGGTTTGACATTTTTCTGCTTGATCCCTAAAAAGCAAATACAATAAGAAGTATCGGGTGGACATTTGGGAGGTGCTGAATTTTTTACTTCATACAAGGAAAAAAAAAACTTTCTAAAAGAGCTGTGCACTGCCAGGGGAGATAGCATCACTCCATTAGTGATGATCTTCCAGAGAAGGTTGGGGACCACTTGTCAAGGATGCCTTAGTAAGGATTCCTGCTCAAATCCAGCAGATTAATATTATCCTATTCCCAAGACCTTAGGACTTAATCATGGTACCATTGATTACTTAAGCTTGAGGAAAGGGACAGAGAAAGAGAAAGGAGACAGAAACAGAAAGAGAGAGAGAGATACAGAGATGTGGTAGATTAAAGAAGAGAGACAGAGATAGAGAGAGCTAAAATAAGTACATGTCAGATACTGTGCTAAGTACTAGTTAATACAAATTTAAGCAAGGAAGATAGACATTTCCATCAAGGAGCTTTTAAATGAATTATATTAAAGCTGGGAAAAGTCTTAGAACATTGTCAGAGGTGAGAGTAACCCAAGAACAAAGAATGTCAGAGCTGAGGTGGGATGAGTAGTGTTGTTTAGAACACAGAATGTCAGAACTGAAAGGAACCTTAGAATACAGAATGTCATGGATGGAATGGACATTAGAACATAAACCATCGGATCTGGGAAGGACCTTAGGATATATCAAAACTGGGAGGCACCTTAGAATGTCAGAGCAAGAACGTACCTTAGAAACCATCTAGTCCAACTCCCTCAACTGTTAGAAAATTGGTTAGTCATCTAGAAGGAAAGAAATCTTGCCTTAAATCATCCAGCAAGTGGTGTTCAGAATTCAAAACAATGTGGACAGGATGCCAAATCTGGAATCGGGAAAACTCATCTTCTTGAGTTCTAATCTGGCCTCAGACACTTACTATCTGCGTTGCCTTGGGCAAGTCACTCACTTAATCCTGTTGGCTTCAGTTGCCTTTTCTCAAATGAGTTGGAGAAGGAAATGGCAAACCATTCCAGTATCTTTGCCAAAAGAACCCCAAATGGACTGATGAAGAGTCAGACATTATAGAAATGACTGAACAAACTCATCACCTATAGGAAAATAACCCTACCCTTATCTCAAGTCACACAGCAAGAGGATGGCAGAGCCAGACTCCAGTCCAAAGCTTTTCCTACTGTTCCCCACTCTCTTTTCTTTCCTGATCTCTTATTCTTGAACCACTTAGACCAAGTGTGGTTCATCAGTTAACTTGCAAAAGTAACTTCCAGAGCCATAATTTATTCTGGTCCTCAGAATGTAAATTCAGTGACCAATGGCTTCTGACCCAGGCTTTTGTGTTAGCTCCAAGACCTTAGTTGAGCTTGTATACTACTGCCATTGAGCCTGACAATTTCTAGAGCTAATCCTAAGACACAACTTAGAGGTTTGACCCTCATAAACCTCTCAAGAATCTGCTTGGCTAATGATTTTGTTGAGTGGGCTTTGTGCTTGGGAGGCCTTGAAATTGGAAGCTATCTGTTTCAGTGAACTGAGTCCATATTTAACTCAGAAACATTCCAGTCCTCACCCTAATATATACAAGATAAGAGACCTTGGGAAAGTCACATAATAATGATAATAATAACAATAGCTAACTTTTACATAGCACTTACTATGTGCCAAATATCGTGCTAAACGCTTGACAATTATTAGCTCAATTTATCCTCACAACAGCCTTGAGAAGTACATGTATTATTATGTATTATTATTGTATATTATATTAATATTTTATATTATCTGTTTATTATATGTATAACACATGATATATTATTAATATTGTATACACTTGTGTATATATAATCATTATCTATAACACATAATAATTATTACTATCCCTGGATTACAGATAAAGATACTAAGATAAAAAGACTTAGCCAGGATCATACAGACAGTAAGGGTCTGAGGTCAAATTTGAACTCCCATCTGACTCTAGCCCTGGCTTTCTATGTACTATGGCTCCATCTAGCTTTCTTCCTTTCCTCTCTTTGACTCTGTTTCCTTTTGTAATTTCCCCTTAGATAGTGCAATGTTGTATTCACATTTCATAAGAGATATAAGCTGGTTATTTGTAATCATTCACTGGGGCAATGAGGCATGTAAATCTGGGAGTTTTCAAAACGCTCATCTCCCAATAGAATTACAGGGGGGATTGTGATGCTAGAAATCACTCTCTAAATTTGTCCTACCCCACACCCCATTTTTACATGCTTATGTTGTGGGACATAGGGGCACAGAGGATAAAAGGTATGGGGTGGAGCACTCTCTTTCTCTCTCTCTCTCTCTCTCTCTCTCTCTCTCTCTCTCTCTCTCTCTCTCGGTTAGAACTCAAGGGCTTTGCGGGCTAAGCAATTTGGTGGGCTTCAGATTTCAGCTTAGGGTATTTTTCTAGATAGGTGAGATTTTTCTGTCCCCTTTATACATTTCTTTTTTTTCCTAAATCTCCATTTTTTTAAATTAAAATTACATTGTTAAGAGCTACTAATAGACTCCTGACTTGAGAATTAATTTTATAATGGTGACCACAATATTTTAATTAATACTACATTTGATAATTTTATTTTCATTTATTATACTTTTCTATATGGACAGGATAGATATGACAAGGATATAATTCTTATATTATCAATGTTATAGGGTTTTAATTCAATTAAATACAATATTAATTAGGTATGTAGTCAATTTGATGTTAGAAAAAAAGAAAGTCTCAAATCTAAGCTCTACCACATCTTTGTACCTTAGTTTCCTCATCTGTAACATAAGGGGGATGGATTAGATGTTCACCAAGATTCCTTCCAGTTCTGGGTCTGTGCTGATAAGATTATGGTCCCTCTGAGGTATGATGCTGTTCTAAGCTGTGATGCTCTGTTCTAAGGTCCCTTCTAGTTGCAAAACCATAGTCCAAGGCTACTTTGAAAGCCTCAGCAATTAAAACCTGCTAAAGGTGAACTGGATAGTATTCCCAGTTACTTTCTTCCTCACAAAAAGGTGTTCAAGCAAAAGTCGGATGACCACTTATCAGGGAAGGATATAGAAAAAATTCTTATTTAGCTACAGTTTGAATAATAAGGCTTCTGGGGTCTCTTCCAGTTCTGAATAGCAGAGATTCCAGAATGAAGATATTTTGTGTTCTGTGAAAGGGAATTTTTATTCCCTTTGTCTATTTTCAGTTAATCAATCAAGAACTTCTGGTGAAGATTTGGCTTCTTGTATTGGAGTCTCAGGCTGAAGAGGGACGCTTACTCTGGTGAGATTCTTGCCTCCTTGGCATAAGAAACTGCCCTTTGTGGCTCAGCCTCTTTGGCATTGGTTTTTGGCTGTTGGAACACCTGATTGGAGGCACTCTCACGGACTGGTGAGATTCGCATTCAGATTTGCAGTCACGGTCTTGGAGGCACTAGGATTAGGACTTAGGGTATTTTTAGCTAGGCGATATTTTCTACCTCCTTCATATATTTCCCACTTTGATAGCTCTACCTTGCTATAAATAAAACTACTAACATCGCTTTGACTTAAGAAGTTAATTTATATGTGTGTGTGTGTGTGTGTGAGCATATGTATATATGGTGACCACAACAACTTTTTTAACTTACAAATTTAGTCAAACCATTTTTAACCCTTACAGTTCTAAGCCTACCCCACCCAAAGCTCTGAGATCCTATGTTTGATTTTCTAAAGATCCTGCTAGCTATAACATTCTGCCCCTTTCAGCTCTAAATTTCTGTATTCTAAGGGACCTCTCAGCTCTGACATTGTGTGTTCTGAGGTCCTTTTCCATTCTGCTACCTGTGTTGTAAGGGTTCTCCCCTGGCATTCTTTGATCTAAGATCTTCCTGGTTCTACTATTTTCTGTTTTCTAGAGGAATGGGCAGATGGGAACAATGTGTACTAATTGCATGAAGGCAGTTGAAGCAGGTGCTATAGAAGGCCCAGAGCTTGGTCAGTCATTGATAACTCCAAGGCCATCCACTGTATCTCTACCCATCGTTAGTGGTCCTGGCTTTCACCTTGACACTGGACTTTTTTTAATCCTTACCTTCTGTCTTAATAACAACTTTAAATGAGAAAGGCAAGGGTTAGGCAAGCAGGGTTAAGTGAGTTGCCCAAAGTCACACAACTAGCCAGATTTGAACCCAGGTCCTTCTGACTCTAAACCTGAGACACTAGCTGCCACTGCCACTGGACGTTGATGACTGTAGAAGAGAAAGTGAGGCTGACAGCATTGTGTAAACTATCTCATCTAAATCTAAATCACTGGTCCTCTTTGGAAAACAAAGGATAAACAATAATTCTCTATTCTAAGGTCACTGCCAATTCTGACATCTTAGGCTCCAAAGTCCCTTCCAGTTCTGACATTTATGTCCCAAAATTCCTCACAGGTCTAAGTGTCTTTGTTCCAAAGATCCTTCCTACTTTGATATTTTGTATTCTGAAGGTTTTCCCCAAACCTACATTCCATGTTCCGATGTCTCTCTCTGTTCTGACATCCTGTAATCTAAGACCCCTCCCAGCTCTGATATTCCATACTCTAAAACTTCTCCTAGTTCTAGTATTCTTTGTTCTGAGGCCCCTCCCAGCTCTGGTATTCTTTGTTCTAATGTCCCTCCCAGCTCTGACATTCTGACTCTAAATCTAGGATTCTATAGTTGTTTTCTAAATCACAAAGAGAATCATAAATAATCACTCCTAAGTTTGGGGGGATTGAGGGGATACTCAAGGTAAATACTACATCCCAGCCTGGATAGATCTCTTTTCTTTTCTTTTCTTTTCTTTTCTTTTCTTTTCTTTTCTTTTCTTTTCTTTTCTTTTCTTTTCTTTTCTTTTCTTTTCTTTTCTCTTCTTTTCTTTTCTTTTCTTTTCTCTTCTTTTCTTTTCCTTTCCTTTTCTTTTTTCTTTTATTTCCTTTCCTTTCCTTTTCTTTCCTTTCCTTCTCTTTTCCTTCCAAGCCTGCACCTCTTACTTCCCTCTGGGAGACCATTAGAAACCACCCCCACTTCCCTTGCCTCTTATCTCCCTGTGTTTTAAACCGAATAATAATGAAACAGAATGAGGCCTGAGACAGAGGCTTGCTGGCGCCTGTCTCCATGATGCTGGCACACGTTCCTGGAGATCAGAGTTTGCCACCACAGTCCCCAGCTTGCTCGGGGCACGTCTGGAGCTTTCCCTGAGCTCATGGTGTCCAGTCCATGCACAGAGCCTTGAGAAAACTCACACTTCCCAGGAAGCTGGTTTTGAATTTGCCTGAAATCTCAGGCTGCTTCAACTCCCTCCCATGGCACGTTTTCCCTCTCCTCAGAATCATTTTTTTAGCAACTAGAGAAAGTGCAATCCAAACATATAGTATTTTTGGCTAGAAATTCAAACACGTCACTTTTAAAACATAAGCAGTCTGCCCTGAGTGTTTATGGTAAAAAAGCCTACTCTAGGCCAGACTGAGAAACTTGTATTACTTAGAGGAAAACCCTGGGATCCACGCCTCCTAGCTGAGGAGTTGGCCTTCAGCAATCTTGGACAAGCCTCCTCTCTTTAGGGCCCTAGTCTTTGGGACTCTGCCAAAGAAAAACTTGACAAACTTTCTTCATTTCGGCAGAATGAAGAGAGCTCAGAGGCCAAGCTGGAAGGAGGAAGAATTGTTCTTGGGGTGCTGCTACACATGGGTCATTCTGACATTGGTAAGGCAAGGTCCTGGCCCTTCCCACTAACTTACTGTGAGATCTTGGGCAAGTCCATTCCTTTCTATGAGTCTCAATGACCTCATCTGAAGAATCAAAGGGATGTAATGGATAAGGGCACTACTGCTCTGTAGTGGGGAATTGACTTCCATTCCACCTTTTACAATACTGAGTATATGTCCCTCAGGAAATGGAAAATTCAACCTATTAGATATTAGTGTTCATTAGGATTGGGTGACCCACTGAGCAAAACCCAAGGACCTTCATTTCAAGAGAGCTTAGGATAGAGAAAAGCAATAATAAAACTTGAGACAGTATTTTTGATAAATTGCTAAATGGACAACTGTAAGGGCTGGAAGACATGAGTTCAAATCGTACCTCATACACTTGCTGTGTAACCCTGGACAAGTTACTTGATCTCTCAGTGCCCTGAGACTAATTTATAGACCAGTGCCTAGTCTACATTGATGCAGAAAGTTTCCACATTGGAAATTCCACTACATTTAGATTGTGTTCAGTCAATTTCTGTCACGTCTGACTCTTTGTGACTACATTTGGTGTTTTCTTGGCAGAGATACTAGAGTGGCTTACCGTTGCCTTTTCCAGCTCATTTTACAGATGAGGAAACTGAGGCAAACAGGCTTAAGTGACTTGCCCAGAGTCACAGAGCTAGGAAGTGTCTGAGGCCAGAGTTGAACTCAGGAAGAGGAGTCTTCCTGACTCCAGACCCAGCACTCTATCCATTGTGCCACTTAGCTGCCCATTACATGTAGAATGCAAGTGTTATTAAATCCCATTTTGCAGTGGAGGAATTGAATGGATCCCACAACCCAATTTGACCCTGGGCTCTAACCCATATCTTCTGACTCCAGAAATAATAGATTTTAAGGCAGAGAGAGATTTTGAAGGTCATCTTATCCAGTCTTCCTCTTTTCTGAATTCTCTTATAGCTCTGATAGTCTATTTTTGAAGGTCTCTTCTGGTACTATATTCTTTAGTCCAAAATTTTATGTTCTGTGTTCTAACATTCTGCAGTCTCTGTATTGGCATATTCTGAGTTTTCTCTAAGCACTAAAAGTCTTGTTTTCTAAGGCCCCTCCCAGCACTGTCATCCAGTGTTCTAAGGACCCCCTCTTAACCCTGATATCCTGTATTCTAAGGTCCCTCCCTACCTTGATTCTGTGTTCTAAGGCCCCTCTCAACTCTGACATTCTTTGTCCTAAGGTCCCTCCCAGCTCTGACATTTTGGGTTCTAAGGTCCCTCCCAGCTCTGATATTTTTGGGTTCTAAGGTCCCTCCCAGCTCTGACATTTTGGATTCTAAGTCCTCCCAGCTCTGATATTCTGGGTTCTAAGGTCCCTCCCAGCTCTGATATTTTTGGGTTCTAAGATCCCTCCCAGCTCTGATATTTTTGGGTTCTAAGGTCCCTCCCAGCTCTGACATTTTGGGTTCTAAGGTCCCTCCCAGCTCTGATATTTTTGGGTTCTAAGGTCCCTCCCAGCTCTGACATTTTGGGTTCTGAGGTCCCTCCCAGCTCTGATATTTTTGGGTTCTAAGGTCCCTCCCAGCTCTGATATTTTTGGGTTCTAAGGTCCCTCCCAGCTCTGACATTTTGGGTTCTAAGGTCCCTCCCAGCTCTGACATTTTGGGTTCTAAGGTCCCTCCCAGCTCTGATATTTTGGGGTTCTAAGGTCCCTCTCAGCTTTGTGATTCCTAAGGGCCCTCTCAGCTCTGACATTCTAAACATTGAAGATCCTTCTAACTTTGATATTCTTTGTTCTGAGATATGACAGTGTGTTCTCTGTTCTAAAGTTCTTTCCAACTCTGATATTCTAATTTTTCAAATCCATTCCAGCTAGCATTATAGTTTCTTTTTTATGTGTTTATTTTTATTTTTAACCAATTACATGTAATAACAAATTTCCACACAAGTTTTCCAAAGTTATATAATCAAACTTATCTCCCTCCCTTCTTTCCCTTCCCCCTCCTGGTGCTGGCAGGCAATTCAATCTGGGTTATACATGCATTACCATGCAAAACATATTTCCATATTGTTCATTTTTGTAAGTGAGTAATCTTATAAAACAAAACCCAAAACATAAACCCAAATAAACAAGTGAAAAACCGTACGCTTTCATCTGCATTCCAACTCCCACAGTTTTTTCTCTGGAGGTAGATAATATTCTTTGTCATAAGTCCCTCAGAATTGTTCTAGATCATTGTGTTGCTGATAATAGCTAGGTCTTTGCAGTTGGTGGATCATTCCACGAACATTGGAGGTTCTAAGGACCCCTTTGATTCTTATATTCTAAGCTTCTCCCAAATCTAGCAATTTTGTGTATCTTATTTAGTTCCAACATTGCATGCTCTAAAGTGCCTTCCAGCTCTGTCCTTTTATTTTC
Source organism: Monodelphis domestica (assembly GCF_027887165.1). Lineage (NCBI taxonomy): Eukaryota > Metazoa > Chordata > Mammalia > Didelphimorphia > Didelphidae > Monodelphis > Monodelphis domestica. The sequence goes on from NC_077230.1 coordinate 365,565,023, forward strand.
TTTTCTTTTCTTTTCCTTTCCTTTTCTTTTCTTTTTAAAAACCCTTACCTTCCATCTTGAAAATGATACTATGTATTGGTCCCAAGGCAGAGGAGTGGTAAGGGCTAGGCAATGGGGGTTAAGTGACTTGCCCAGGGTCACACAGCTGAGAAGTGTCTGAGGTCAGATTTGAACCTAAGACCTCCCATCTCTAGGCCTGACTCTCAATCCACTGAGCCACCCAGCTGCCCCCTGACCTTTTATTTTCTGAAGTCCATGGCAGTTAAACTAGGTTCTAAGGCCCCTTCCAGTTCTGATGTCCTTTGGGTATATCCTAAAGGTCCTTCCAGCTTTAACATTCCATGTTCCATTTTGTAGAATTCACACACACACACACACACACACACACACACACACACACACACACACACACACGATTTCCTCTCCAGGTCTGACGTCTCAGGCTCCTTTATATTAAGGTCTCTCCTAACTTTAAAATCCAACGACTCTGTGACCTTTGGGTGAAACTACCTGACGGTGAAATCTCTGATGATTTTGAAACTAGTGTCCCTGGACTGCCGCCAGCCCCAGAAGTGCCTCATCACAAATTCTGCTCTTACCTGAAGAGTGTCAGCACAGAACTTATGTCCAGGAACGGGCTTGACCGGCAGGTCAAAAATTGCATGTGGGTCAGGCTCTGGCGGGTACCCAGGCTGCTGCTGGCCTGTTCTTCCCATAATTGATGTGGCATGTGGATGGTAAATAAACAGGTATGAGGAATGACAGGAACTGGGCCACATAAAAAAAAGATTCTCTCTTCTAAAGTTATTATATCAGCACAAACATTTTCACATAAGAGACCATTTAAAATAACTATTCTATGGGGCTCAGTGGATGGAGAGCCAGACCTGGGTTCAAATCTGGCCTCCAGCACTTCCTAGCTGTGTGACCCTGGGCAAGTCACATAACCCCCATGGTCTGGTCCTCACTTCTCTTCAGTCTTGGAATCCATACACGGTATTGATTCTAAGATGGAAGGTAAGAGTTTTTAGAAAAATTTAGAAAAAGAAAAGAATGGGTATTCTAGTATTAGCGCGTGGAGATCTTTGGATTCTAGCGTTCCATTGGTTCTCTATTTTACGTGATTTTTTTTTAAATGCTCACTTGCCACAAAGCGGAAATTCTCTTATCAAAATGAAATCTGTTGAATGTAATTTTTGCCTCCAACAATGTGGCTTATACAAAATGCCATTGTTTCGAGTCTGAAGAAGAAATGGGAAATATTGTACATACGGAAAGGATGTGGGTGCCAGGATCATGGGAGGCATGTTTCATGTCATCCTCCTACGTCAGGGCTGCTATGAAGTGTGTGAAATGAGACACTGGGGCTGGGGGGCGGGGGGGGGGGAGGAGTGACAGCATGTGGTGTCTTACATTTGCAGTCAGAAAACTGGTGTTCAAATCCCAGCTCTACCACTTACTAGCAATGTGACTTTGGCAAATGGCTTCTACCCTCAGCCTTAATTTCCTCATTTGTAAAAAAAGAAAGAGATTGAACCAGAAGGCCTCTTCTAGCCCTAAATCTTGGCTCCTCCAATCCCTACCCTGGTTTCCCCTTTAGCTCACCAGGGGCCACAGCTGTCATTTTACTCTTTGCCACTAGAAGAGCAGGTATAAGCTAGACAAGTTAGGTGGCATAGTAGAGAGAGTGCTGAGCCTAGAATCAGCAAGGCTCATCTTCCAGCCTCAGATCCTTACTAGCTGTATGGCCCTGGGCAAGTCACTTCACCCTGTTTGCCTCAGTTTTCTCATCTGTCAAATGAGCTGGAGAAGAAAATGGCAAACCACTCCAGTATCTTTGCCAAGAAAACTCCAAGTGGGATCATGAATAGTCGGGCACAACAGAAAATGACTAAACAAATGTGCCAGGCACTATGTTAGGCACTAGAGTCAACAGTAAACCAATCCTTGCCCTCAAGAGGTCTGGAGAGACACGTGGTTCAAATATAGGTGTACCAAAGCTATAGTTTTTAACAGCACTAGGACTTTTGGGACACTCTGTATAATAAGAATAAGGGCAAGAGTAATACCTGGCATTGATAAATCATTTGGAAGTTTCCAAAGCACTATATATATATATATATATATATATATATATATATATATATATATATATATATATATATATATATAATCCCAATTGATCTCCACAACAACCTCATGATGCAGGAGCTATAATGGTCTCCATTTTACAAATGAGGAAATTGAGGCAGACAAAGATTAAGGGACCTGTTTGGGGTCACACAGCTAGGAAGTATCTGAGGTGGGATTTGAACCCAGGTCTTCCTGCCTCTAAGCCCAGTGCTCTAACCACTTACCAGGACTCCATAAACATAAGGTGATTAGCAGATGAGAGCAAGGAGACACTACACAGTAGGGAAATCGGGACAAGGCTAATCCAGAAGGTGAAGTCGGAACAGAATCTTGGAAGAAATGAGGCATTCTAAGAAGATTAGCAGCATTCCAGCCACCAGGGACAACCCATGCAAACTAGGAGTTTCCACACTAGAAGCTCTCCAAACTATGTGATAAAATCACAGTTCAAGAACCTTCCCCTTCCCAGACCAAATATTTTAATGTATCGTTTGTTCAATGAAACTTCATCAAACCTCCTTTTATTTCTATTTGTACATGCATTGTAGTACCCTAATAGATATGAGAATTCCATTAACTATATCTAGGAGGTTCAGTGGTTAATGAGCTGAGCCTTGATTCAGGAAGACCTGGGTTCAAATCCAGCCTTGGACACTTACTAGGTGGGCGACCCCAGACAAATCACTTAACTGCTGTCTGTCTCAGTTTTCTCAACCATAAAATGGGGATAATAATAGCACTTACCTTCCAGGATTATTGTGAGGATAAAAAAGAGATTATATTTGTAAAGTGATAAGCAAGGTGGAAGGTGCTAAATAATTGCTTATTTTTGCCCTCCCTTTTTATCTTAACATCAGAATGACTTGTACCCAGCAAGTATTTAATGAATGTTTCTAAAACTGAATTTGCATATCCCAGTTAATTGAATTTGTGTACCTTCTCCCACAGAAAGCACCCTGCATATCCAGAAAGGAATCAATCCAGGTGCTCAAAGAGACCAACAATGGACCTTCTGCTGGGCACCAGCCACTCCAGCCCCCTTGCTTTGGGAATCAAGAAGACTCTGGAGTCCCTCACCCCTCTCTCCTTCCCCCAAGGACAGTGGCTTTCAGTGGCTATCAGCTGGTGGCCCAGAATGGGAACTGGTTTATCTATTCCCAGGCCATGGTTGGAACCAGTAAAACAGCGGTCAGCATCCCCTGCCCCAAGCAAACTTCAGAATTGGGAAAGTCATGCCTGTAATCTCTGCTTCTGGGGAGAATGAGACTGATGGATTCCTGTTCAGCTAAGGGTTGACCTACAAATCTGTGAGGTCAATCAATCAATGAGTGAGCATTCCTTGAGTCAGGAACAATGTTAGAGACTGAGGCACAAAGAAAATCAATGAAACCATCCCGGATTTCAAGGAGCTTCTGTTCTATTCCTCCCTTCTGTGCTTCCGATGACTTTCTAACATCCTTATTTTACAGATTAGCAAGCTGAGGCCCAGGAAGGTGGTGAAGGTACTATTGTTTAGTGGCTAAAGTAATGGATTTCTTATGATGGAGACCTGGGTTCAGATCCTGCCTCTGATGGATGTTGGATCATCCTGAACAAGTCACTTACCTTCATTTGCCTCATTGGCAGGATGGAAGCAATGATAGCTATAAAATGAGGGGGAAATACACATAGTTTTAGAGCTGTAAGGTTCAAATGATAAAAACATACACAAAATGCTTTGCAAACTTGAAAATGTTATATAAACTTCACCTATTATTTTTTAAATCATTAATTTCCATCTTTTTTTATTAAAAAACTTACTTTCCATCTTGGAATCAGTACTGCATATTGGTTCCAAGGCAGAAAAGCAATAAAGGCTAGGCAATGGAGGTTCGGTGACTTGCCCAGGATCACCCAGCTAAGAAGTATTTGAGGCTAGATTTGAACTCAGAATTTGCCTGTCTCTATCCCCTGAACCACCTAGCTTTCCCCTTCACCTATTATTATCACAGATTGCCTGAGGGCATGCCATTCACAAGGGGCAGGACTGGGGCTCCATGCAGATATCCTATTCTTTGAGATCACAGAAAGCCCCTCGTTTATCTCTCTCCCTGCCACCATCCGCCCCGCTACAACTCCCAAAGAGCACAGAGAAACTTGTGGGGGGGGAGGGTGAGGGAAGAGCTGGGAGGGTAATTTGTAACCTGAATTGGCTCCTCGCCAGCCATAATTAAAAGCACAGGGCCCCAAAAGACTAATAACTTGCTTTGCATTCAGATTTGACAGGCCTGCTAATTCCCCTGCCGGATGGGTGGGCTGGGGTGGGATCTTTATGAGCTGATTAACACCTTCACGCCGCTGGGAGCATAGCTCGGCTCTGGTTATGACAGATCAGTCCCCATCCATCGCTACCTCCTGACTGGGGCCCTAGACACTGACTTCACGCCTTGCAGCCCCATCCCACCCTGGCTGAGGCACCAACTGATTCACTCCTGACGGGGAAAGGATGACAAAAATACATCCATAGCACACATTTCGATTCCGGATTTAGGCTCAGAAGCCTATGAGCCAGACTGTTATGAATATCGTTATAATTAGCTGCTTTTTTTTTTCCAGGGTGCACTTTGGGGCTTGGGTCCAAGCTGCACATTCACAATCTGCGCTATTTGCATAGGTTTCGGCACTCTCTTCCCAGAGACAGAAAAGGCTCCGTTACCCTTACCGATCTGCGTCCTACCTTTCTTACCTCCCCGTGGCACTCCACCACAATGGAGGGGTTCACGATGGCAGCACCAGTAAAATGCCAGATCCCTGCCACCCTTAGAGAGCTCCTCACCACCATAGCCCCAAGAAGAGAAATAAATAGCAGAGCCAAAATCATGTCCTGGAGAACCCTTGCCCAGCCGGAAGTTTTGAACCTGGGTTCCAATCTGGTATCAATTTGCCTTAGGACCTTGGACAAGTCACTTTCTTTATGGGACTCACCTGTAAAATGAAGGCATTAGACCATACTGTAGCTGATCATATCATATCATTATATCATGTCATATCATCTGCAAATAAATAAATAAATAAACAGGGGGCAGCTGGCTATCTCAATGGATTGAGAGCCAAGCCTAGAGATAGGAGGTCCTGGGTTCAAATTTGACCTCAGACACTTCTCAGCTGTGTGACCCTGGGCAAGTCACTTAACCCCCACTGCCTAGTCCTTACCACTCTTCTGCCTTGGAACCAATACACGGTATTGATTCCAAGATGGAATGTAAGGATTTAAAAAAATTAAAATAAATAAATAAACAAACAAATATATCCCCCTACAGAACCTGACAAGACCCTTCCAGTCAGTCAGTCAACAGGTACTGAAGTCTCTGCTTGAGGGGGGAATAACAAAGTACTTCCTTCCTGGGGCAGCCTATTCTGCTTTGGGATGGATCTATTTGTCACAAGCTTTCCAGACATGAAGCCCAAGGCTGCATCTTTGTAAGCTCCTGGCAGAATTAAAAGTGGGTGGAAGTAACAAAGAAGCAAATTTAGATTTGATAAAAGGAAACATTTTAGACTTATTAGCACTTCACTAGTTCAGAAGTGGAAATGGGGTGGGGGAAGCTGGGTGGCTCAGTGGATTGAGAGCCAGGCCCAGAGACAAGGTCCTAGGTTCAAATTTGTCCTCAGACACTCCATAGCTGTATGACCCTGGGCAAGTCACTTGACCCCCATTGTCTAGCCCTTCCCACGCTTCTGCCTTGGAACCATACCCAGTATTGATTCTAAGATGGAAAGTAAGGGTTTTAATAAAAAAAATAATAGAAGTGGAAATGGGTAGCCTCTGGAGGTAGTGTGCTGTTCCACTTCCTCGATGGTCTTTCAGCAAAGGTTAGGTGACCATCTGTTGAGCATGTGATAATGAAGATTCTTTTTGTGAGTAGAATGGATTGGACACTGCTGAAGTCCCTTTGAACACTGAAATTTTGGAGTCAATATTCCATGCTCCCTTCCAGTCCTGATATAGTATTCTAATGGATTACATTCTATGTTTTATATTCTATAATCTTTTCCTGCTCGTGCATTTTAGGTTCTATGATCCAAGGTTCCTTTGAACTGTCTACATTTGTTATAAGATCCTTTCTAGTTCTGACATTCTATCTTCCGTGTTCTAACAGTGTCTGTTTCAAAAGTTCCCTTCACTATGTTTTGAGACCTCTTCCAAGACCTGGAATTTCATATTCTAAGATTCTTTCCTGCTCAAAAATGTCAACTTTTGTGGTCCCTTCCAGTTGTAATTAATATTCTATGTTCTGAGGACTTTTCTAGTTCTGATATTCTGTACCCTCAGTTATAAAGTCCTTCTGAACTCTAGCATCCTAGGGTCTAAGGTCCCTTTTTAGTTCTGAGAAATCTGTCCTTTCTGGCTCTGAAATTCTCTGTTTTTAAGGTCTTTAGAGTTCCAATATTCTCTATTCTAATGTTGCTTCTAGCTCTGATATTCTTATTCTCTGACCCAAGGACCCATCAATCTCTGAACATTCTTTTCTCCTGAGTATCCAGATGTAAACTTCTTCTTTTAAGGGTTTGTCTAGAACAAAAGCTCCATCTAACAAGTTTGCCTTCTAAAGAGATCATTCTCAATTCTAGCCCAGTGCCTATTATGGAGCTGTCTTCTAAAAAATACTTGTTGATGAATTGATTGAAACGCTCCCATTACTTTCATGAAAAATGGTGTTTTCTGGTGGTTAAGGCATAGAGGTCCTGAAGCTTCAGGTACTTGTATCTCAAGCATCATCCCCATCAAAGCATCTTCCTCTAAGGTTGGTAAAAAGAAACTCCACAAATTTGTCATTTTCCCCTAGCCTCTGCCCTTGGAGAACAGTTTGATGGGGTCATAGGCAACAAATGTGTCCAGGAGTTATGTGCAGAAAAGGAAAGAATCGGGAAGGAAACTTAAGATGGAAAAAGGAATGTTCCTCTCTTCATATTGTTCCAAGTTCCCAACTGACCTTCACCTTATCCTTCCATCAGTAATAAACACAGGATCAACTGAAATTTTTATCAATAATAGTAATAACAACAATAAACATTTTAAAATATGCCCTAGATGCTTAGGCAGATTAGTGGTACAGTACATAGAGTGCCATGCCTAGAGTCAAGAAGACTCATCTTTCTGAGTTCAAATCTGGCCTCAGACACTTAATATTTGTGTGACCCTGGACAAGTCACTTAACCCTGTTTGCCTCTGTTTCCTCATCTATAAAATGAGCTGCAGAAGGAAATAGCAAACCATTCCAGGATCTTTGCCAAGAAAATCCTAAATGGGATCACAAAGAGTCAGACATGACTGAAAAAGACTGAACAACTAGATCCTATCTTGCCCAAAAGCTATCATCCTATATCTCTACTTCCCTTTGCAGCTAAATTTGAAAATCATCTACAATCTGTGCTTCTACTCACATTCCTTTTAAACACTCTTCAGGATGGCTTCTGACCTCTTCACTTAGATTGAAACTGCTCTCTGCAAGATTATTCAAAATGTCTTAATTGCCAAATCTTATGGTAGTTCCTAGATTCTCATCTCTCTTAATGTCTTTAAAATTATTGAAAATTTTAACCACCTTCTCCTCCTAGCAACTTTCTCTTTTCTGGGTTTTTGTTATTTTGTTTTCTTAGTTCTCCTCCTATGTAATTGCTCCTTCTTAATCAGGGTAAGAAGTTAGAATCTGACACAGAGGGGGCAGCTGGGTAGCTCAGTGGATTAAGAGCCAGTCCTAGAGACGGGAGGTCCTAGGTTCAAATCTGGCCTCAGCCACTTCCTAGCTGTGTGACCCTGGGCAAGTCACTTGACCCCCATTGCCTAGCCCTTACCACTCTTCTGCCTTGGAGCCAATACACAGTATTGACTCCAAGACGGAAGGTAAGGGTTTAAAAAAAAAAAGAATCTGACACAGAATATTGGAACTAAAAGAGACCTTGGAAATAAGAAAGTTCAGGCTTCTCATTTTGAAGGTTAAGAAAGAGAAGCCTGGAAAGAGAGGATATGACCTTAATGCTGTAGGAAAAGCCCAGCATTTGTTTCAAAGGATTTGGTTCAAATCTTGAATCTGGTACTTTGTACCTCTTTGAATTTGGGTAAATCCCTTAACTTCCCTGTGCCTCAGTTTCTTCATCTGCCAAAATGAAGGGGTTGGGCTAAATAACTTCTAAGATCCCTTCCAGTTCTAAATGGGTGTTTCTACAAGTGATTTAATCAAAGAAGGGAATAGTTTGCAGCCTCACAAAAGTGGAGGACTGGGGACAGTTAGGTGACTCAGTGGACTGAAAGTCAGGCATAAAGACAGGAAATTCTGGGCTGAAATCTGGCCCCGGACATTTCCTAATAATTTAACCCTGGGCAAGTCACTTGACCCCCATTGCCTAGCCCTTACCCTTCTTCTCCTTGGAACCAATACACAGTGTTGATTCTAAGACAGAAGGTAAGGGTTTGTTGGGGGGGAGGGGTTAATAGTGTAGTAAAATCAAAGGTGCAAAAGTAGAGGAGAGTCTCTCTTGGAACTGTCTCCAGCTCTATCCTTATAACTCTGATGAGTAATTCCAGTGCTAGTGCCTAGGCAGCCTCATTAGACCTGGAAACTGTCACTCTCAATCAATTCCCCCCGCTTTAAAGGAAGTCTTCTCAGAGAAGAATTTGGATCTGAAAATTGAGAACTGACTCCTAACGGGGCCAAGCTACTTGGGGGTCCTCCCAATGCTTTGCTTGGTAGCCATCTATTCTGTATGCATTGCATTTCACTTGTTGGTTTGGTGTATATACTTATGTCTATACCTGTTGTCTTCATCATTCACTCCTTAAGGATAGTAACTAATTCATTTAAGCCTTTGTATCGTTTGCCCTTGCAGAGAGCTAGGTGGAACAGTGGATAGAGTTCCAGGCCTGGAGTCAGAAAGATTCATCTTCATGATTTCACAGGTAGCCTTGGACACTTGCCAGCTATGTGACACTGGGCAGATCACTGAACCTATTTGCCTCAGTTTCCTCCTCTGGAAAATGAGCCAGATAAGGAAACGACAAAGCACTCCACTACCTTTGCCAAGAAAACCCCAAATGAGTCACAGTGAGTCCAACATAACTGAACAACAACACTAGCCCCTATTTACCTAGTAAACACTTAATGAATGCTTCTGCTTCTTGATTGATTTGTTGGGATGGGGGGGTGATATCCTGCTTGATGCAAAGGTGTGAGTCTCATATCTGGAAATGACAGAATGTTAGAGCTGGGAAGGATTTTAGAGATCACTCATTCCAAACGTAGTAAAAATAGCAAAATAGCAAAACTGACTTTCCACCATGCTTTAGGGTAGCAAAAGACTACATGTATATCCATGATCTCATTTGAGCTTCCTATTAATCCAATGAGATGAGTAGTATAGGCATTATTATCCCCTTTTATAGGTGAAGGAATTGAGTGTCAAAGAGATATTCCAACTTCTTCATTAGACTAATGGGGAGACTGAGGCTCAGAAAATGGAGGGAAATTTGTTTAAAGTCAATTAACAAGTATTTATTAAGTATTTACTATGTGGTAGGAAGAGATATTCTCAAGAAGTAGCTAGATAACTGACCTTGCATGTAGGAAGGCCTGGATCAAATCAAAAGTGAGTCAGTCCATATGCCCTCAAGGAGCTTACATTCTGTTGAATGGCATTTAGCTAGTATATAATAATAATATGAAGAAGAGGAGGAGGAAGAAGAAGAAATGAGAGGAGGAAGAGGAAAAAGAAAAAGAAGAAAGAAGAGGAGGAAGAAGGAGGAGGAGGGAAAGTATTTGTATAGATTTATAGAGTATTTTATATTTAAAGTATATGCAAGGTGGGGTATATGGGGTGCTCATGGAGGAGTAGTATCTCTGGTATAAAGGGCTTGTCATGCCCTCCTAGGGCATCTCTCCAACCTCTGACCCTCACCTGACACCCAGCTCTCACTTGTGGCTCCTAGTAGCTGCTAGCATAGGGCAGCGACCACACCCCGGGCAACGGCTTCGACAGGTTGTCTAAACCTTGTGAGGGTAGCCATCGGGTTGTAGACCCCTGGTGAACTAAGGCTTTGCTCACCCAGCATGTGAAGATTGCTTCGGCTGAACAGACAGAAGAAACCAAAAAGAAGGTTCAACGGCTGAGAGGGCAACGCAGCAAAGCACTGTGGAGTGCTTAGGGCGTGTTGGAGCACAAAAGACAACACAGCCATCCAATGCAGCTGCGGAAGTCTCCAGGTGTAATGAATTTTCATGCTACTGGACTCAGGCTTCCAACGCAGAGAGAGTGGGACTGTCTCTGTGCATCGACTTTTCCACTTAAGTCTCCTTCACGCACAAGTGTTTTTGTGCACACTCATCTACATCACAGATGAAAGCACACAAAGACAATCTTCATCCTCAGTTACCGAGAGACTACTACTATACTATACTGTATGCAAGGTAGGTGCTATTATTATATATTATGTAATATATTCTGTATGCTATTACGTAGTTAGCAAATAAGGAAACTAAAATTTAAGGAAACTAGATAATTTTCCCAGCTAGTTTCTGAGGCAGGATTTATACTTAGATCTTCCTCATCCCAAGTCCAATATTCTATTCAGTGCACCATCTAGAGGGGAAGGGGTGGGGAGGGAAAGGGAGGGAAGGGGAGAGCACACTGAAGGCAGGACCCCAACACAAGTCTTTTATATCTAACCATACCATACTCCTTCCTTTTCCTGTACCTAATGAGGAAATGCTTCCTCCATGGGAATCCACTTGTCTTACATCTCTCTTTGGAATTAAAGAGAACCAGAATCCTACTGGGGTCAGGCAAGACCCCAAAAGAAGTCATTTGTGAAAATGTCCTATATTATACCATATCTATTCTGCTCCCATGTAAACGTAAACTTAAAGACTCAGCCATGTCCTCCACTACAGGGGAAATGGTGTGGCCAAAGGCAGAAAAATATGCCACAATAAAAACCCAGCCAATGAAAAATGAGAGAGTGAGTTTGGAGAAAGCAAGGAAGGGAAGAGAAGGAGAGGGAGGAATCATTTCACAAAATAGTGAACAAGAGGTACCAAGAAATTGGAAATGGCAAAGGAGGTGTGTCTGGGAGCCAGGAAGGGAGATTGACTGTGAAATTTTAATGGGTCTGAAGAGGTAAACTGGATTCACGTCATTGGATAAGTAAATGAACGTAGATGCAGATGTGATGCAATCAAACATGGACTTGGAATTGAGGAACTGAAGAATTGCTCAGGATCCTAAGGCCAGTGTGGGTCAAAAATGAGACTTGAATTCAGGTCTTCCTGGATCTAAGACTTAGACATTACCCATGATGTCTCTCTGTCTCATATCATCACATTCCTGAGTTTAAACGGCTACAAGGGAGTGTACCTGATTGAGTGTGAGGGAATAGATGCCCAGAGTGATGAGTGGCTCTAGAAGACCTGAGTTTTAATTGTGACTCTGCCACTTCATACTTGTGTGACTCAAAGCAAGTCACTTAATGCCTCTGGGCTTCATTTGCCTCATCCATAAAATGAAGATGGTTGGTCTCAGTGATCTCAAAGATCCCTTTCAGCTCTAAAAAACTATAATCCTTTTTATTCTTCCAATTCTTTCAGTTAATCTTTTTTTTAACCTTACCCTCTGTCTTAGAAGCAATACTGAGCATTGGTTCTAAGGCAGAAGAAAAGTAAGGGCTAGGCAATTAGGGTTAAGTGATTTGCTGAGGATCACACAGCTAGAAAGTTATCTAAGGTCATATTTGAACCCAAGTCTTTCAACTCCAAGCCTGGCCCTATGCAATGTGTTACCTATCTGCCCCAGTTAATTTTTATATGGTATATTCTCCAATATCTCAGTTCTCCTGATCAGTCATTTATATCTTCTAACTTGCCAATGTGGTGAGATAAAAACATGACACCCATAGAAAGTTTGGGAGAGGTGGAGTCAAGACAGTGGCCTAGAAGCAGCAAAAGTTCAGACATCTGAAAACCCTTCCTTACCGATCACAAACTGAATGCTCCTAGGGGACTGAACATCAAACCTAACAACAAGACAGAGCCAAGGAACCCTCCTGCTGGACTCAATCCAAAAGGTATGCCTTCCAAAAGTTGTAATTCGAGAACACCCAGGTTTAAGGGGAAGGCAGAAGGAAGGTCCCAGGACTGCTCCCACACACACCTAGAGTGCTAAGCCTCCAGCAGCAGCAAGAACCTCTGGGTGGGCAAAGGAGCTTGCCTGGAGGATGTATCTTGTAGGAAGGGCTGTGCCAGGCCCAGAGCATTGAACACAGACTGTGGGGAATGAGCTGGAGAGGTAGCAAAGAGTGGGCAGCCTGGTCACAGAGGCAGAGACCCTCCATATTGCTCCAGCCTTCCAGGAGGTTTTGGCTTCAGGGTACATCTAGCCCAACCCAACTGAACTTAATCCCATCAAAAGCCTTCAGAGGTCAGGGGAGTCCAAGCTCCAATACCACTCCCACATAGACTAGTGGGTTTTAATCCAATCAAAAGCCTCCAGAGGACAGGGAAGCTCAAACTCCAACACCCCACCCCTACAGACTGCACAAAGAGATCTTTTGTCAAAGCTCCAAGAGGGGAGACTGACAGAAAACCCCAAAACCAAAAATATTAGAGGAGCAAGAGCACAGACAAAGACAGGGAGTAAAGAAGGGGTAAATATGAGCAAACAACAGAAAAAGAAGAAATAAATCACAATAGACGGCTTCTATACAGGCAACGAACAAAGAGAAAACAGAACAGAGGAGGAGGAATCATCAAACAATAAATCAGAAACCCCAATGAATTGGATACAGGCTTTGGAAGAACTCAAAACGCAATTCAAAACACAATTAAGAGAGGCTGAAGACAATTGCGAAAAGAACTTAAAAACTAAGATAAGTCTTCTAGAAACAGAAAACAGTGTCTTGAAAGCCAAAATCAACCAGCTAGAA